>NW_020954625.1:22328820-22436000 GCF_900497805.2 Vombatus ursinus | reverse complement strand
GAGGCTTAGAGCAGAGTCATACAGATTATTTCAGACAGGACTGGAACCCCAGTTTTTCTGATTCCCGGTCCAGCACTCTGTCCACTATCCTAGGAGTTCTCTACTTTGCTATTAGAAATGAACAAGAGATTGTCAGTTACTCATGGACCAATGCCCCATGCTTCTTTATTCTCCAAGATGAAAAAAAAAAGTATCATAGTGAGATATTTCTCAGATTTTGAAAACTATTATTTAGGTCAAGGTATTTTCTCCTGAGGAGCCATCCCCAGGAAGCCACAATCATGACTGAAACAAGGAACCATTTCCTACCTCCTGGAGCGGCTTCACCTAATTCCCAGCAGCCAATTCCCCAGACCTGAACTAACAAGCTCATGTAGCAAGTCTGTGACATCTTCAGTTTTGTTTGGCTAAAAATTAAAGAAAAGAGCTAGTTGAAGACAGAGCTTTTGCATAGGACATTAGCATGCAAATGTCTTTACTTGTTTTGGAATGAGGGACAATAACTGGAAGTGAACCAGGAATGGAGGAAATATTGAAAACAAAGCCAGAGACCTTAAAGTCCAGGTAGCCAAGGACTGGTTGGTGCACAAAGCAGAGCCTACATATCATCATGATTGCTTTGAGTTATGCCATCTCTTTGAGGAGAAACTTCCTCTCTCTGATTTATAATAGTGCCATTTGGGAAATTGTTTCTCTCTTCCTGCCAAAATAAATTCTCTGATTCTTCCTATTCCTCATCCCCATTCCTGACAGATCCTGTGCTATTTTTCTGATAGTCCCAATTTTAAGGTGTACAGGGAGCCACTAAAGATTAGCTAAATTAGGGCTCTGTTCATCTGCTATGAATTTGAAGGTATTCAAGTCATTTCTTATTGAAAAAAGTTCAGAATTTGAGGAAATAGTGATTTTACTTGCATATCATAAGGGTCTCAGGTCTGCAAGTTTCTCGAGTTTATTCTCAGAAAATAATAATCATGTTCCTTGGTGTTTTCTGTTGGAACTGAGATTCCCTTTTTGTTGATATTCCCACCATAAATACAAATTGATGACCCTCAACACATCTCAGTCTTTTGTGATTCTTTTCCATGTTTTCCCATAAACTTTCATTAGATGATTTCCTGTACCTGCTGGAGATTATCTTTTAATATCTTAAGAATATTAATATGCCATTGATTGTCCATTTGTCATGTCAAATTCTTGATATAAAATGAATTTATCTGTTTTTAGCATCAGATCCATTCTGAGTAAAGGCTTGGGTACAAATAATCATTGGTAACATGTTATATCCTGCCATGCCTCATTATGTCTTTCCATTGTCCTTTGGATTACTTACATTTTTAAATCTTCCAAGATGGCGGCATTCTTTAACCCACAACCTTAGAGAGTCACTGGGAGGATATTGGTATTACAGGGACCAGATGGGCTTTTGTGACCATGAACAGTTTGAAATTGTTGAAAGCCCTGTTCACTTTCCAAAGTGGGAGCCAGCCTTCTCTCTTCTTACTCTATTCTCAGCCTAGTTCATTATCCATCTTTAGCATTTGTTGAATACTAAGTCAGTGGGCTGCACATCTACATGTTGTGAATTAGAGTTTTTATGTCACACAGGACCGTGGAAGATCTATGTATTGGAGAAATTGAGCTTGACAAGACTCTTTAAAGGTGCATTTTGGTCCACTAAATAAAATAACATTAAACATGTGCTGATAGGAATGAGAGTATTTTATATTCTCTACACCCTTCATCCAGTAGTATGACTGCATTCACTCCAGCACCCTCTCCAAATCTGGAATTATCAACCTGTGCACCTTCTTTTTAAATAATTAGAATTGGAATGCATTGCTGCAACTGGTTAAGGCTTCAAAACAGATAACAAGTGGGTACCTTGGTAATCCTCTGAGGTCTAAATCCTGAAAATTTTCTACCAGTTTCCTATTCACATACAATTGGCAATCTCAGTGAAAAAATACCTTCTTCATTTGGTTTTAGAAATTTCTAAATCTTCTGGGGAAGTTCATTAAGTTAGTTACTGTTTTCTGAATTGATTGGTTTATTATTTAAAATTGTAATCATTTTTCTTGTGTTCCCTAGACAGTGTGTATGTGTTTGTTTGGTCCATAAATTCAGTAACATAGTGGATAGAGTTTTAGTTTGGGAAACGGAAAGACCTGGTTTAAATTTCACCCTCAAAAGTTAACAGCTCTGTCTTCCAGGACACATCCTTTAACTTCTCCATGTCTCAGGCAACTCCTCAGAAGTGATTTGCTAAGTTACAGCTGGATTGTGACCTGCATTGGTGGAGCTAGTTCCCACACTGGGAATTCCCCCAAACTGAGAAAATTATAGTTCCATAGCCTAATTGCATGATTTGGTGTGGTTTTGAGACTTCATTTCACAAACCCTTGATATGGCTCCAGGCTGATTTGATAATATTTAAATATCCAGGATTTGTTGATGGTAGAGATTTGGAAATCCCATTCATGGATCTGCTATTATAATTTTGAATCACTTTCTGTTGCCCAGAGAGGGCTTCATTAAACACTGCTGAATTGAATGCAGCACTAAACATGCAGAAGAAAATGAGAAAATATTTAAAAGGTAATTGTAAGTTTTACCTAGCTTTTGATTTCTTTCCTGTGGTTAAAATGAAATTGCATTCAATTCATTGCTACTTTGTGACAATAAATGTATTCCACTAATCCTCCATATCTTTGTTGATTATTTTTTAATGGTAGCCGGAAGTATCATGAGCTAATCCATGTTCTTGGATCTGGGTTTAGTAGGCTAAACCAGACATGTAGACGTGTGGCACATCTTCCAGAAAGAAGATTTCACAGCTTTGTCAGTGTCTTTGAAACGTTGTTCTTGAAAAAGGGTTCTTTAGGATAGGGATTATTAACCTAGGGCCTGTGAATAATTTAAAAAATATTTTGGTAACTATTTCAATATAATTGATTTCTTTTGTATTCCTATGTATACTGTTTATGCATTTAAAAATCATTATTCTGAGAAGGGGTCCATAGGCTTCACCAGACTTTTACCCAAGAGGTCCTGGACATCAAAGGTCGAAGACCCAGGCTTTGGGAGGTGCTCTTTACGTTGGCCAGGGTTTGGGCACCATATGGCTTATATTCTATGTTCATTACCAGATGATATACTGTGTTTTTACCTATGTAATTGATCTAAGCAGTGGAGTCCTGGCAACAAATAAACAAAAAAGGGCAGCTATGATGAATCTGTTAGAATCATAGTCTTTGTAACCGGAACCAATTTTAAGGTTACGTTTTTTTTTTTGGTTAGGGTTAAGTGACTTGCCCAGAGCCACACAGCTAGCAAGGGTTATATGTCTGAGGCTGGATCTGAACTCAGGTCCTCCTGACTCCAGGGCTGGTGCTCTAGCCACCGCACCACCTAGTGGCCCCTAAGGTTGCTTTAAACACTCAGGAGCCATGTAACAAATGTTTGGTGATCCAGTCATGGAACTGAGCCTAGGTTGTCCTTCCTGTAGTTAATATTCAATTCAATCCAATTCAGGTCAATAGACATTTTTGGGGTACCTACGATGGGCAGGTGTTGTGCTAGAGACTCTGGGAATACAAAGAAAGAAATGAAACAGTCTTCACCCTCAAAGGGCTTATATTCTAGTGCAAATATATGATACACACAGAAATACACAAATCCAAAGTCTATAGCTAGCATTCATATAACACTTTAAGGTTTGCAAAATATTTGACATCTGTTATCTCATCTAATCTTCAACATAACCCTAATAATAATAATAGCTACCATTTCTATAGCACCTACTATGTGCCAGGCACTGTGCTAAGTACTTTACAAATACTATCTCATTTGATCCTCACAACAGCCCCAGGAGGTAGATGCTTTGTCCTCATTTTACAGATGAAGGGACTCAGGTTGAGAGAATTTAAGTGACTTACTGAGGGTCACACAACTTATGTGTCTGGGGCAGGATTTGAACTCAGGGCTTCCTGGCTTTAAACAGTGACACCTGGTAATTTTTAAGAGAGAGAGAGGATGAGAGAGGGAAGAAGAGGAGGGTGAGGGATTATCCCTAAGTAATCAAGTAAGGCCTTGCTTAAGACATAGCATTTGAGTAGTGTTCTGAAGGTCAAAGTGGAGGTGAAGAGTGAGTGCAAACCAGTGGTCATTTCTTTGAGAACTGTTTCTCAGTGTAGAGCTGATTTCTGCTGTCCATCATGTGACCCCCATCTTTAAAAGATGAGCTCATCTAGGCTAAGAGTCTGAAGACTCCTTTTCTGCCTCCCTCATTTTTTCCATTTCTCTCCCATGAATTTGGAGCCCAAACAGCAGCTGATTTAGTAAAGGCTTCACTGATCCTGGGCAGCAGGAGAATTGGCACGTGGCTTCTGCACCTTGAATTTGTGTTCATTGTTTTTGGGTTGAGCAGTGCATCTGGGCATGTCGGTGAGCAGAGTGGATCCAGCCTTGGCACCCTAGCATTCTCGTTCTCCAGGTTGGCGAAGTGCCTGCGTTTCCCCTCTTCGGTTCCTTTGTTCTTACTATCACGTCCTTGAAACAGCCAGATCTCAATGTAGCCTGTTAGAGAGAGGGGTTTTATGCATCTATGGCCCCTTCCAGCTGGGAGACACTGTGTTCTCCGAGGCATCACTTCTGTTTATACATGTCTTCATCACTTCAGCCTTGTGGAGAAGAAACAAAAGTGTTATGATGCTGCATGTTGATATATACATATATAATAGCACATTATATATATATATGTATATATATATACATGTGCATATGTATATATGTGTATATATCCTTCTCTTTTTCACACCTACACCTTTGCCTACATACATTGCCATCCATTTTCCCATGTAAGAAAGAAAAATGATTAAGTGATACATTGACAAAATGATTCTACTTGATGGTGTAATAATAAAAACAACGATAATAATAATAGTTGATATTTATGTGGCACTAGCTGTGTGATCCTGGGCAAGTTACTTAACCTCTGTTTGCCTCAACCCACCAAAGAAAATTACAAACCACGCCAGTATGTTTGTCAAGGAAACATGATGGACAATATTAGCATAATATGGTCTGTGAGATCATGACATGACCTTAACACCAACGAGGTAGCACTTTCATAATTGCAGAGCACTTTACGTGTATTATTCCACTCAATTCTTAAAACAGTCCTATGAGAAATTATCATCCCCATTTTACAGGTGAGGAAACCGAGATGAAGAGCTTAAAAGGCTTGCCCAGGGAAGAATAGCAAGGAAATGTCTGAGGCAGGACTCAAACTCAGGTCTTTCTGACTCCAAGTCCAGCACTCTGTTAGGACACTTAACCAACTCTAAGCACACGTAATATTCTGTGTCCAGCACAAGAGGAATGTGTTTCATAATTCGTCGTCTGAAACTGTGATTGCTTATTACATTCAATCTGAGGTCAGCTGGTTTTTAGATTTCCATGATTATAGTTCATTTTCTTTCGAGATTCTAGTTTCTTGTGCGCCTGATTCCGCTTTCTTCACTCTACATTCAATTCAATTCAACATGACTATAACTGTCTACTGGGGGACCAGTCCCCTTGGTTCTGCAACTCCTATCCTGGAGTCTATACTATCCTGGTTTCTGATTGCATCACATGGCCAGCTAGATTTAGCTGACCCCAACTATTCTTTGCATTTCTTGCCATCTGCTCATTATGTAATGCCCATCCTTTCCCCCTTTCAAGCTCTGAACTGCGATCTAATCAACACTGCCATTGCTACTAGAAAGGCTGTGGCAGCCATCTCTCCAATGGTTCTACTTTCCTTCCCTGGGATTTCCCCTATATCGGTTGTCTTCCTCTAATAGAATATAAGCTTGTTAAGGGTAGGAATGGTTTCATTTTTGTGTTTGCACCCCCAGGACTTAGCATTGTGTTGGATACTTTATAAGCACTTAAATTAAATCACATCCATCCATCCATCCATCCATCCATTTAACAAATGACAGGCATTGTGCTAGATATAGGGGAAACAGATATAAATGAAGCAGCCCCTCACCCCAAGAACTTCCATTCTTTTTTGAGCTATGCATAAAAAATTAAATACAACACACAGATCTATCTATAATCAAATGGCTGTTTAAATTTGACAGCTTTAAACCACCTGGCCCTAACCTCACTTCCAGTTTATTGGACGATTTTCTGGCTCCCACATAGGTGATCCAGCCAAACTGGCCTTCTCTCTGCTCCTCACGTGTAACGTGCCATTCCCCCCTCTGTGCCTTGGCACTGGTCGTCTATCTCAACACACTCCTTCCTTCCTCTGCCTCCTAGCCCCTCTCTTCCTTTATGATGCAGCTCAAGTGTCACCTTCTGCATGAAGACTTTCCCAATTCCCCTGACTGCTACCACCTCTTCCCAAGCTATTGACTTTGAATATGTTTATTTGTATCCACTTTACATTTATGATGGATACATGCACATGTGTACTTCTCTCCCCAATTAGAATGTGCCTTGTGAGCTTACAGTTCAGAGAATCACAAAAATATAGAATCTTTAAACTTTATATTTATCATAGATTATTCTTCTTCCTTTCTCTTCATCATCATCATCATCATCATCAGCATCATCATCAGCAGCAGCAGTAGCATCCTTTCATACACAAAGGGATTTCATCTACATAGGGAACTCCTAGTGTAGAAGATCCCTCTATCCTCTGTAACTTGGAGTCGGAGGGAATGATTTGGGGCCCTGAGAGACTAAATGACTTACCCAGAATTCCACAACAAGCATATGTCAGAAGCAGGACTTGACCCCAGGCTTTCCTGCCCCTGAGACTGATTCTCTATTCACTATTTCCCTCTGCCCATCATATAATTCCTATGAATAAAAATACAGACTTACACAAGACTTTAGGATTGTTCTAGTAACTCATGGGCAGCTTGAGCTAATGCCTAAGGAAAAAGGTTGGGATCATTTTCTATCACTGTCTAGGGACCTACCAGACTTAATGATGCTATGCCTAAGTCTCCATTAAGGAGCTCATTGACCAAGTTGCTTACCCATTGCACATATCACTTTTCCCTCATGCTGCCGTTATATGGTCATTGTTCCCATCCAGTTCTTGGGATTTCTGTGAGAGCTACTGGCTCAGCTACTTAGCTATCTGAGTTCCATAATTCAGAAGTCTCCAAATAGATGCTCCTTTATCTGATTGTGAATCTGGAATGGTTATTCCCACTCTGAAGGATGTCTATGAAGCTGTGTAGAAGTGATAATAAATTAAGCCTCAAACATGTGACCCATGGTTTAAAAACAGTTTACTGTAAACTTGACAGTAAAGTAAGCTGGTTTTTGCTTAGTTAAATATCTAGAGAGAACACAGGAGAAAATGAAGTCCAAAGAATCTAGGCTAGGGGAATTAAAGTTCTAAACTAGCAATCATAACTGGAATTTATCTGAGGTGAGTTTACAAAACACTTTCCATCCCTTATTTGTTTTGAGCCTTAATGGCCATCCTGTGGGGAACGTACCTACTGCAGGCATTGTTAACCCCATTTTGTAGATGAGGAAATGGAGGCTCCAAGAGGTTAAATGATTAGGGTTAGATAGAAACAGAAGTAGGATTAGAAGCATTATCACATAGCTAATAAGTGTCACCAACCCTTCCTCAATATAATGTAAGTTGTAAGAAAGTAAAATCTGGGATTTTCTTAGCAGTCCCTATGGCATATAGTAGGTGCTTCATAAATACTACTGATAAGAGCTAACACATAGTGCTGGAAGGTCTGCAAAATGCCTTACATATGCTATCTTATTTGATCATCACAACAGCACTGAGGTAAGGGCTATCGTTACACCTGTTCAACAGATGAGGAAACTGAGGCTGAGAAAGTCTAAATGACTCATCCAGGACCACACAGCTAGGAAGAGTCTGTGGCAATCCATCCATCCCATGCTATCTTTCTTTGAATTGAATAGTATATTTCCTTATGTTTCTCCCTCATACTAGTTCACAATAGCACTGAATGCCAAGTGGCCAATGAGACTTTGGTATCTGATTAATGTCTTGAACTCTCGTCCCTTAACTTGATTATAAGGACATTTGTTCTAGAAAACCTCTAGTTCAATGCTTAGCAGTCATCCAGAATTTCTATAAAGTAGCTGATGTGGATAGACTGAAAACAGGGTGGGTTGGATAATTAAGCTAAATGAGTTTAAGATGAAATTAAATTGGAGTAAAATTGTTGTTTTGTCATTGTCAAGCGACTCCCTCTGAAGGCACCAACAAATAGGAATGTTAATGTTTCAGCCAAATTGATTTGAGGAGCAGAGGTTTGTCTTGATGACAAAACCGCCAGTGAGCTGGACGGGAAGTCTCCTGGTATTTCTCTCTTCCTGAGACGCTGGTGCTTAGACTAGGTAAAGATTAAGAAGCGTAGTAAAGAAAACTCGGAGCTCATGGGGACTGACTGAGATATGGCCATCCCACACTCACAAGAGACTGCAGATTTTTTGGACAGGCTCCATTTCACACTGATAAGAGAATACTAAATATACCATATGTTTTTATTGTTCAGTTGTTTTCCAGTCACGTCTGACTTTTTGTGAGTTTTCTTGGCAAAGACACTGGAGTGGTTTGCCGTTTCCTTCTCCGGCTCATTTTACAGAAGAACTGAGGCCAACAGGGTTAAGTGACTTGCTCGGGGTCACATAGCTAGAAAGTGTCTGAGGCAGGATTTGAACTCATGAAGATGAATCTTCCTAACCTCAGGCCCAGCACTCTATCCATTGTGCCACTTAGCTGCTGGGTGGTTTTGTAGACTACATGAAATTCCATTGAAAAGCACCTCCTATGTGCCTAGCACTGTAATAGGTGCTGGGGGTACCAAAAGCCTCCCAATACAAAACTGTCTTTATCCCTAGGAAGCCTGTATTCTACTAAGGGATTTTAACACCAATCAATCCAAAAGCTGTATCAAGCATCCCCCACATTCCCAGCACTGTTCTAGGCACTGGGGTTACAAGGACAAAATAAAGAGCCCCTGCCCTCAAAGAGTTTCCATTTTGTCGGGAAAGCCAATGTTATCCTTTCTAAATAAACACAAATGAAGTAGAAATATGTAAAATGATTTGGAGGCAATGACAATCTCAGCTAGGGGGATCAGTGCTCAGGGAAAGATAGTCATTAGATTGGAAGCTCTTTGACAGTAGGGATTTTGGGCCTCTTTTTGTATCCCCAAAAATTAGCACAGTGCCTGGCACATAGTAAGCACTTAGTAAGAGCTTATTGAATTGAACTGAAAGACACATGTACTGGCAGCTGGGTGGCACAGTGGATACAGCACTAGCCCTGGAGTCATGAGGACCTGAGTTCAAATCCAGCCTCAGACACATAACACTCCCTAGCTGTGTGACTCTGGGCAAATCACTTAACCCCAATTACCTCACCAAAAGAAAAGAAAAAGACACATGTAGAAGGTGATGTTTGATTTGAACTTGAAAACAATCTTGGGATTCTAAGAGGTAGAAGCAAAGAGGCAGGACATTCCAGGCACAGAGAATAACCCATGCAAAGGCATGGGGATGGTAGATGGGGAATCCTGTGTGAGAAAAAGCAAGAGGGCCTGTCTGCCTGGACTCCAGAGTACACCAACGGGGTAATGCATCGAAAGGCTTAAAAGGGAGGGTGGCACCAGATTGTGAAGAGCTTTACTTGACATACAAGGGGATTTACATTTGACCCTAACAGGGAGCCACTGAAGGTTATTGAGTAGGGGAATGACCTGATGAAACTCACGCTTTAGGAAAACCACTTTAGCGGTTGTGCAGACTTAAGGCAGAGAGGTGAATTAGGAGACTGTTGGAGTCGTTCAGGCCAGAAATGATGAGAGTCTGAACTAGAGTGAAGATCTAGGAATAGAGAAAGGGGGATGGACATGAGAAGTCAGATCTGGCAGTAGCTCCAGTAAGTGGGGTGTGGGAGAGGCAACAGTTGAAGACAACACCAAGGTTTTGATGGGAATGATCATGGCACCCTCACCAGAACCAGAGATGTTCAGAAGTTGCTACCTGGGACATGGATCTGGGATAGCATTTGAAGGGTCAGTCATCTGTGATATTGAACTGGGGCTAAGGAGAGAGACCAAGGCTGGATAGATAGGTTTGGAAGGGCTGTGGGCACTGAGATCATATTGAAATTTTCATAGTGTTAAGAGAGTACTAAATATACACAAACACACAAATTAATTGGAGAGAGAGAGAGACAGAGACAGAGAAAGAGGAGAGAGAGAGGGGGAAAAGGAGAGAGAGAAGGAGAGAGAGATAAGGGAGAGGGAGAGAGAAGGAGAGATCAAATAATATCTGAGAAGATTAGGCATCTGAGTTTGGTATAGTACTTTGGAAGACTGAATAAACAGTGTGGAATTAGAAAAGATTGGAAGAAGCATCCAAGGTCTTCCATTCAAGTTTCTAAAAATTGGCTTCACAAACACTCTTTAGGAAAGGCATAGCTGGGCACCTAGATATTCATGGTGGGGTTCAAAGGCTTTGGTGGACTTCAGGCTATTTGCTAAGTTCATATAATGATATGGTAACAAAAATTAATTTGATAATTTAATAGTGTAATTGGTGTTCCATAAAGAGGGGTGTATCATTCTCCTCTAAGGAGGTTCATGGCCTTCAGTACTCTGTGCCATCTGAGCTGAATTCAGTTGTGTGCATCACAATTTAGGAAGGGCATGAATAAGCAGTAGAGGACAGACCAGGCTGGGGATGGGTCTCAAGGCCATTGTGCAGGATGAATAGTTCAAGAAACTAGGGATATTTAGCCTGGAGATGAGAAGATTGAGGGGCACATGATGTCTATCTCAAGAGTTTCAAGAACTGTCACAAGAAAGAGGAAAAAATGTTCTGTTTGGTCCCAGAGGGCAGAACCAGGAGCCATACCAGGAGGATGTTGCCAAGAGACAAACATGGGCTTGGTGCAGGGAACAAAGCAAGCAAAAAACAACAAAAAAACCCAACCAACCAACCAACCAACCGACCAAAATCTTCAAAATCAGATCTGCCCCAGATTGGAACAGGATGTCTTGGGAAGTAATGAGGTCTCCCTCCCTGGATGTCTTATCCAAATGATTGATGACTTCTGGGATTTTTGTGACAGCAAATTCTCATTCAAGTCCATGTTGGACTAGGCCCAACTCTGGCAGCTGGGGATTTCCGAGCCATTTTCATTTTGGGCACTGTTTGAAGCCAGAGAGCGTTATCATTTTTGCCTTCATGTCGTCCGTGACGGGGCGCCATCCCTGGCCATGAATCAGTGCAGTTTGAATTGAATTTACGTATTTGGAACCCAGTGGAGCATGGCAGAAATTAGGACCATCACGTTTTAGATTAAGGGCTTGAGGGGGCCTCAGAGTTACCTAGTCTAATACCCTCATTGGACAGATGCGTAAACTGAGTCCAGAGAAGGGCAATGACTTCCCCATAGACCTAAGAGAAATAAATCATAGAGCTGGGATTCCACCTTCACATCTAGCACATTTCTTCCTGCTCTAGCCTCAGCAAGATAATTTGGTCCTGAAGCCACTTTAGTCTGAAACACTCCCCTCACTGAGGAAAAAAAAGTAAATTCGAGTTATTTTTGCTGATGGCAGATTCATGCATAGAAAGAGCTTTATTTTTTAAATTAGCTTCCCATGAGCCATTAAAAGCTTGTAAGAGGATATGGCAATATTTGGTGGTTTTTGAAAAGAGAAAGAAAGCTTACTGCTAAAATTACAGTACTATCATCATATAAATTCTAGGGAACGTCTCAGAAATCACCGTATAGAGGACGACGCAGAGCTGCTGCCATAGCAGAGCTGCTGCAGCACCGTGAATTCAAAATGGCTACCATGTAATGCATGCACCACCTAATTAGATAGGATCTTTGCTTTAAATATCTTTTGTCTTTGAGCCTCAAATTTCCTCAGAAGTGATGATGGGTGGGAATTTGGGTCATGCTTTGTTCCTGGTCATCATTATTCATTCTGACTCTATAACCTTTAAGTGCTCTATGGAAAGGAACTTTACAATGGTGAGATGTAGGCATATGGGCACAAGAGACAAGAGGTACCCTGCCTCAAAATGGGTACAGACATGCTGTAAACTAACTCGAGGCCTTGAGCATCACTCTAATGTAACAACTCCCTTGTGTATGAGGGATTCCTGCTTTGAGTGGACAGGAGAACCTCTAAGGTCTTTCCCATGCAAATTCTCGTCCTGAGCAGTCTAGCTGCCATTTTGATATACAGTGGTGAATCACTTGGCTAAACTAAGACTGTGCTGCTATATAATTGAAAACATTATTGTCTTCCGTTGCTCACTTACAGTTCAGTACGTTTCTAAGGAGGCAGCATGGTCGAGCAGAAATCGTGCTGGTTTTGGAGTGAGAGGTCCTGGGTTTGAATCTTGGCTTCATTATGCTCTACCTGTGTGACTCTGGGCAAGTGATTTTACTTCTCTGGTTCCTCACATGTAAAGGGAAGGGATTGGGCTAGATGGACTCAGAGGTCTCTTCCAGCTCCAGACGGATGACCCCATGATCAATCACGTGATAAAACGGAGTTCAACAAATATCGGTATAGCTCCTTCTGTGTGCAAGGCATTGCACCAGGCGCCAGGGATAAAAAGGCAAGAGTGAAACTCTGCCTGATAGTGGGAGTGACTTCTCACCGGGGTGAGCTATGCAGAAGTGCAATGAGCTGCCTCGAGAGGTGGGTGGGAAGGCCCTTTTCAGTGGAAGTCTTCCGGCTGAACCTGAGTGTCCTCTTTTGGGGGGTGTTTTTGTGGATTCCCCTTTGGAGATCCACCTCTGTGCCCCAATCGGTGATTCTTTCAAGAAACTCTATGAGCTGCCATTCTGCTGGAGCAAGGTTCTTCTTACTGTTGTTGTTGAGCCATTTCAGTCATGTTCACCTCTTTGTGTGACCCCATTTGGGGTTTTCTTGGCAAAGATACTAGAGTAGTTGACCATTTCTTTCTTCAGTTCATTTTACAAAGGAGGAAACTGAGGCAAACAGGATTAAGTGACTTGCCCGGGGTCACACAGCTCAACTTTGAGTCCAGATTTGAGCTCAGGGAGATGAGTCTTCCTCAGTCTATGCCTGGCACTCTATCCACTTCGCCACCTAGCTGTCTGTTATGGCGGCAAAGGAGTGTATTTGATGTAAACAGATATGTAAATACAGGATAAATTAAATAGGAGGAATGCATGGACAAGTAAATAAGATCAGAGCAGGTAACTGGATTCACATACAAAGTAGGACCTGGAGGTTGGGGCCAAGTACATGCTAGGATTTGGATGTGATGGGATCCCTTAGGGCAGAGCTGTGGAAAGCCTTGTACATAGTAAAGAGAAGACTGGGTTCAATAAAGAACCGACAGACGCCTTAAGCTTGAATAAAGCATCTATGGGGAGAACAATACGAAATGATACTAGAGCCGGGTAATAATAACCATGATGATGATGATGGCAACACATTTATGTAACACGTTAACATTTGCAAAATGCTGTATATGTTACCTCATTTGAGCTCAACAACAATGCTGTGAGGGAGGTCCTATTGTCCCCATTTGATAGGTGAGAAAACTGAGACTGAGAGAATTAAGTGACTTGCTGATGTCGTATAGCTAGCAGGTATCTGAGACCAGATTTAAACTCAGATCTTCCTGACTCCAGGTCTAACACTCTACGTACTGCACAGCTTAGTTGCTTAGTTAGATTGACAGGATAGTAAACTCCTTGTGGACCAGAATGGTTTCACTCTTGTCATTATATCCCCAGCACCTGGCATAGTGCCTGGGATATTGTTGGCACATAATAAATACTTGTTGACTGATTTATTGTGAAGGGCCTTCATTGCCCCTCACGGTGAGGATTTTATATCCCAGAGGCAAGAGGGAGAATTGAAGACCTGATGTCTAGGGAGTAATGGGGTAAGCCAACTCCCTTGCATTCAAGTGATGGATTAAAAAAAATCTCCAAAGAGAAATTCTTGATATTTTCCAACACCACTTCCAAGCGGCTTTCGCTGTACCATGCTGGGAAGCCAACATCTCCATTTTCATAGTCTACTACGGGTAATGCATATGCAATGTTGATGCTCAGTGTTTTGTCATAAAGCTGGAGTTATCAAGAAATACGGTGGCCCATAAATCTTCCTGATTCTATAGACACTCATATGGGTTTTAGTCAGCATTTATTAGAAGATGCTTTTGGAAAATGACAGCTTTGCATGGATCAAATATTTTGCTTCCTCAACAAAATGTGTTTTACTGGAAGGAGAACATAGAAACAGCAAATAAGGATCCTACAATGAAAGGAGAGATACTTTAAAGAGTGAAAGAGAAAGAGGAAGCTAAGATGTATTATTTAATTTAATTTTGTGGCCCAGTCTTCAATGATTTCCTTCCCCTCAAATATATATCTCACTCTTCTCCTACTTTCAAACATAGCCGAGAGGGTGTTTGTATTAGAGATAAATTCTAAGAAGTTGGAAAAAAAAAAACCAAACCTCAGAGCTGATATTGGGTCAGGGGAACGCCACACTTTTGATTTTACTTTACACAGTAACATCTGGGGGAGGGGGTAGGGAGAGTTGGTTTTGGGTGACTCCAGCAGCTTTCTTCATCTTTCTAACAGCCCAATCCTCTATTACTCCCATGCTCTGTATGGCTCCCTCCTCCACTCTGCTCATGGGATCATAGATTTAGGATCAGAAGGAACCCTAAAGCTCATCTAGTCTAGCCCCGCTCCATGTTACAACCAATCGGTCCATCCACAAGTTTTTGTTTGGTTGTAGGCCTGGTGATAAGGGCTAGAATGACCAAGGAGACTGAATCAGCCCACAGGGAGGAAGTGACTTCCCTAAGGTCACATAGGGAGAGAGGAGCAGAGGCAGGATTTAAATCTAGGTCTTAGGACCCTCCCCCTTTATCTGCCTAGTTAGTTATTCCCACAATTCAGTTTTTCAGTTAAACAAACATGTACTTAATACGTGTTATGATTGAGGCTGGTAGCTCACAGGAGGCTTGTTGGATACTCTGATAAATTAATTTGAACTAAATCAAAATGATTGACTAGAACTGAGTGTTTTACCTTTATCAGATAACAGAAAGACAACCAGGGCACAAGACCTACCTACAGAAAGTTTACAGAATATGAAACTGCTGGAGTATCAGTAATAAGACATTTGAATCAATCTGCATAAGACAAAACAGAAAATAAGTGCTCTAAGAAGAACCCAAATTTCTGTAAGGTCACACAAAGGAGAGACGGTATTCGTGTGAGGTGGTCAAAGTAGAATCCCTGGAGATGGGAGCATCTGAGTCAAGTCAAATCAACAAGCATTTATTAAGCATCTTCTATGTGCTAGGAATTCCTGGGAATACCAACCCAAACAGAAAGGAAGACAGTGCCAGTCCCTGAGGACCCTGTCTTTAGTGGTTGGGGGATGAAACATAAAAGGCAGCTGAAAAGTGTGGGAGAGGCAACCCAGAGAGGAACAAAGACTGGCTGGCCTGGGCATTCTTTTTGAAATGGAGGGTTTGGGAGGAACCAGCCAGCTGATATAGCAGAGGGAGAAGCCACAGGGGCATAAGATGTTACTGAATGGAAATGGAAAGGCAAAGGGGAAGGGGGAATGATGTTGAGGGATGGAAAAGAGCTTGAGCAGAGGCATGGATGTGGTGCTGGTTGGAAGAAAAGTTTGGGGAATGGACATGAAGACTATGGAAGGAAAAAGAGTGAAACTTAAGGGTAATAGAAATGAGCTTTCCACAGGCCTTGCATGTCACTTAAGGAAGTCTGACTTATACTCAGCTAGGGTTGAGAAGTCACTGATGGTCAGTCTTCTGCAGTAGGGTGATATAATCTGAACTATACATCAGGGAGATGAATCTGACAGTTGTTGTAGAGGACAGATTGGAAGTCGGGGGAAAAGGGAGGTAACAAGTGAAGGACTGAGGAAGAGAAGGGGGTCTGAAATTCCCATGTGCCTGTGGGTCTGGCCTTAGGCAAGAATGTGATATGACCTCTACTGACCTTACCTTCTACTCTTCAGTGCTCCCTACACCCCCCCCCACATTCCCAGTAATAATAAAATTATTAAAAAATAGTGCAATGAAACCAAAGTCATCTGAACCCTGAGGCATAAATCTTATTTAATAGCCAAAGAAAACCTGTTAACATTAGGAGGTTCTTATGGGGTCATTTTATGGTCTAATTTCAGCCAAATTAGCCTAAATGGCTGCATGTCTTTCTTTGCTGAACTGGGTGCCAAAGAAAATGAGAGAATCACTTCTCAGTTTGCTGTAAAGCTGGACTCCTATTAAAACCAGTGAACACAACTATTGAGTACTGTGTCCATCTACTCAGAGAAGGCAGATCTGACTCAGCCATGAGGTGGATTTCTCATCAGCATTTTTTCTTTCAAAAGCAATAGCAGTTCTCTGTCCCCAACTTTCCTTTTTTAAATCATCAACAGATCTTTCCAGTGGCAAAAAAAAAACAAAGGGCATCATTGTCATCATCATCATCATCATCATCATCATCATCATCATCACTAACATTTATATAGCACCTACTATGTGCCGGACCCTGTGTTAAATGCTTTACAATTATTATCTCACTTGATCCTGACAACAGCCCCAGGAGGCAGGCACTATTTTTTTATCCCCGTTTTGCAGAAATTAAGTGACTTGGCCAGAGTCACACAACTAGCATGTGTTTGAGGGCAGATTTGAACTCAGATCTTCTTCACTCTGCACTTGGAGTTCTATTCATTGCCCAGCGGCCTCATCCAGGAGTTCTTGGCGGTCCCAGCAAGTGGCATCAGGCATCACAATAAAATCGAGAATGAGACCCCACTTACGGTAACTTTAAGGTTTGCATATGCAACCTCTCTGATCGGGACTCTCTTGTCTGGCCATTCCTTCAGTTTCTCATCTCTCCCATCAGGGGGTGCCAAGTTGTCCCGGAGAAAAACCAAAATCTTGGTGTCGTCTGGTCATAGTTCCAGAGTCAGACAAGACCTCAGAGTCCACGTAATCCTCTCCCCGTGCCCTTCTTCTTAGTTTATGGACGAAAGAACTGAGGCCCAGGGAAGCTGGGACTTGCACACAGGCAATGATTGATTGTTCCTAGAGAAATGAGGGAGCCTCAAGTTCAAGTTTTGGGGTTCTGTTAGGCATCGTTATAGGACCGTTCCTAAAACTAGGCTCCAATGAAGCCTCTTCACCTCCCACTTTAGATGAGACAGTCTATTAAATCTAAAAGCCCTCGGTGTTGAACCTCTAGGTACACTTCAAGACCTTCAGACAATGGGAACAAACTAATTTATAAAAAGAGGATCAGACTTATAAATAGCATCCACGGCAGTACTTAGGAAAATGGAGGATCGTTGGGTTTTTAACCCTTCCCAATGGATTGGTGGAGAAGGGAATGGAGGAGAAAGAAAATGCACACCTCCCTTCTCCTTGGCAGCCTCCCGCCCCAATCCCCTTCCCAACCTGGGCTTTGCAGCTCTGCAGGCGAAGGACTCAAGCCCCTCCTGCATGTGGACCATTGCCTTCCCGCCTCTCCGGAGGACGGTGATCTGGCTGCCCCAGGGGGAAGCTGATACATGTTTTCTATCCTATTCAAAGTTTCTGCTGTGCTTACTGGTCCCCACAGCCCCCACAGTGTGATCTTCATTTGCTCAAACCCTCTGTGCTTCCAGATCTCCTAGCCCAAACTCCCAGGCAAAGCCGCAATCTGGAATTCCTTCTTCCTAGGGAGATATCTCAGTTCACCCTGGAAACTTGTGGGAGAACCTCCCATATTTATAGAAAGGCAGTGAGACACAGTATTTAGGAAGATCTTGGACCTGGAGTCAAGAAGTCCTGGGTTCAAATTTTGCCTCTTACACTTACTAGTTATATGGTCATGGGCAAGCCAATTAGCCTCTCTGAGGTTTAGTTCCCCATCTGCAAAATGGGGACAATCATACCTGTAGTACCTACCCAACTGGGTTATTATGAGGCTCAAATGAGAAATATATGAGATGCTTTGTCAACTTTAGAGGACCATGTGAAAGTTACTCATTATTTATGTGATGAATTGTTTTATGTCTACCAGTCTCTAGAACGCATTCATGCTTAGTGATTTTGAAAGGAAATTTCTTTTAAAAATTTTAAAATACTTCTATCTCTTTTTGAATGTCACTTTTTCTTTTTGCCAGTTGCCTTTTATGACCGCTGTCCCTTGGTTCAGCACACCACAATTTTGTAGCACGCACACAATCCACGGCCTTGAATCTGACTTCAAACAGGCTAGACAGAGACTTTACTAGGAATAAGGTCACTTCACAGCTGAGTGCTTCAAATGCCTCCTTGTTTTATGTGCCCCACCATACGTAGGGCTCTTCGCTGTGACTCTGAACATGTTTACTGAACTGTGAGCTGTATTTAGCTCTCACAGAATGTCTTTCCTCTCCAGTCTAAGTGGGGAGAGATGGGCTTTGTGGTAAGTCCTGAGGGCTGCCCCTGAAGGGAAAGGGTGGGTGAGGTATGGTGCTGACTGGAGAGGTAGACTCTAGGCTGATAGTTTGGATTCAACAAAAAATAAAATTTTTGTTGGCAGTCTTCCCTCATGGAAAAACACAGATTTGAGGTGACTTTTTTCCTTTAATTTTTGTCATCTAGATTTGCCAGGAGCAAACTAATTCCCATCATCATTAGCCTGGCTTTATTATTTTTAGAATCATTTCTCTGCTCCTATGCGTATTGGAAAGAGTGTTTGGCCCAGTATCTGGTATGTAGTAACAACTTTTGTTTGTGGGCAACAAATGCTTGGTGATTGATTTGAATTGCAGCCAATGGACCAGGGTTCAAATTCTGGCGCTGTTACCTGCTTTCTGTGTGAGCTTAGATAGTTACTTTGCCTTCTGAGGACTCAGTTTCTTCTTTAGTAAATGTCAGGGATTGGACTAGGTGGTCTCTGAGATCTCTTCCAGTTCAAGACCTATGACTCTATGGTTAGAGTCTGAATCCTGAATCAGCCACTCACTGGATGACTTTAGCCCAGTCACTTCCCTTTTCTGAGCTTCCTTTTCTTTATCTGTAAAACGAAGGGGTTGGGCCAACTGATCCTTGAGGTTCCTTTTCAGCTCTAGGTCTCTGTATAGCTCACCTCTGTCTCTGACCCAGAGTCTTAAAATGGACTTCTTTCATCAAGAGCTTTCTCTTTTTGAAATCGTGAGTTTCCCAAGTTGCACTGTCCTCTGTCAGAGTCAAGGCTTTGGAATTAGGAGCAAAGAGAATGTTTCAACGAAAAGGAATCTGCCAGTCACGAGAATTCTTTCCAGGTGCTATGCTTCTGAAATATATTGACCCATATAGCGACTTTTAAACAAGGATATATCCTTTTAGAAAGATGTTATGTTGACAGCCCCTGGAGCCAAAGATCTCTGCTCACGATACATCGGCATGGCTTCTTCCTGGAATGGTCTCTACGTTACTGTCTCTGTGGGGATCCGCGTTGGCTTTGAGGCCATGAGTATTGGTGGTCAGTGAGATGCCTCTGCTCTGACTCCCGGTGAGTGCCTCGTGGTGATATGGGTGGGATGCTACACCCTCCAAGGCCATGCTCTTGGAATATCTGATTGGGAAGGGACCAGCAAACTGAAGAAGGCTTCCAGTCCAGGCCTGGGGCCAGCCTTTCAGTCTAAGGATCAGGCTAACTGAGTTCAGAGAGGTTCTTCCACAGGTGGGCAACAAAGTGATGAGAATTTTTCAACAGCAGTGACACCCAGAGGCTGCATACATTGGTGAGCTATTGTGAACCAGGTTGGAGGAGGGGTTATTGATTCCAACAAAATCACAGATCCTTGCTGAATTGTAGAGATGCAACTTGGGTGAGTCGCTGGGGCTTTGCCCTAAGGTACCATCACTTAGAGGTCCCTGATCATGCTTGCCCTCCTTCAGTAGGACTGAAGGAAACAACTGAGGGAAACACCTAGTATGTAAGAATAATTCGCTAAAGTAGGAAACTACCTATAGGAAACATGTGGCCCCCTTTCTTCCCCCAGGTAGCCATGTTGCAGGCTTTGCCCTGCCTTGCTACCTCTTCTGAGTAGCCTAATGATGTCCCAGAGTCTCCTGCCTGATGCAGCTTTTGCCCTAAGCTCTGAATTCTCTCTCAATGTCTCCAGCTCAACTCTACATGTCATAACAAGTTAACTTAATGGCCTTTCTGTCGCTTCCTCTAGGCATGTTCTGTGTTGGCCTTCTTTACTCCAGAATTGCCAGTCCTAAAGTATATAAAACAGATTGGAGCCTATCACCACTGTCAATTGTCATTCAATCAATAATGATAATAATAGCTGGCATTTTTAGCATGCGTTAGCTTGCGTATAGCATCTTACCTGTTATCTCAGCCATCCTCACATTCGTTCTATGAGGTTGGTGACATCTGCGTCTCATAGATGAGGAAACAGGAGCTTGGGAAGTTTAGGTGCCTTGTCCAGGGTCCCATGGCTAGGAAGTTGAGGCAGGATTTGAACTCATCTTCCTGACTCCAGCTACAGCACTCCATCCGCTACACCACCTAGCTGCCTATAACTGCTAATTAAGTCCAAGAGGGAGGGGACTGGTACTGATGGATTGGGAAAGCAGGGAGTCAACTCTGTTGCTATAATACAAGAGGAACATGTGAGCACCAGATGCCTATGTGAAGGGGCTCAAGATCCTAGGGTGTGAAGCTAGGTTGAAGGAACACAGGATGCTTATGTTGGAGAAACGGAGGCTTAGCAGGGGCGTGAACACAATCTTCAAGTATTTGATGATTACATGTGTTCCATCTGGCCCCAGCTTGGTTGATAGAAGCAAAAGCTTCACTCAATCTAAGGAAAAGCTTGCTAATAATTAGAGCAGTCCCAAAGTGGGATAGGTTACTCTGGGTTCCTCCAGATTGGAAGGTTTTGAGCAAAGGCTAAATGACCAGCTGCTCCTGGAAAGTACATGTCAAACTATTCTCCAATGGCTCTGCTAACTCTGCCCATAGCATTCTAAACCAGCATCCCCCATCCTACTGCCCATGGAGGCCAACTTCTCTTTAGGTTAGGGCCCACAAGGACTTCTCTTTTGATACCCTACATGGAACCTGTCCTATGTTAGCATAATTTGATAAAAACAATGTCATCATTTCCAAAATCTGGTTTCTGAGACCTTTTCATTTTCACTTTTAAAATGGAAACTTAGGGAGAGTTTTACCTCCTAAAGAAAATATTTACTGATTTTTAGGGATCAGGTAGATTTTAACAAAAGTTGTTTTCATTTAATCTGTGCCAAAAAGTTCTGTCTCCATTCTCACTTTCAACCCAACTGTCTCCATGGTAATCTGGGGGAAAATAACATGAGGATACGGGGCCCTGAAGCTTACGGTCATCCCTCCTAGACATCAGTAATGACTGGGGTAAAGCTAATGAGAATTTTCTCTGACTCCTTTGGACTGAAAGAGCACATTCCTTTCAGGAAGGGCTAATTAAGCAGGAGGTGGTTTGGGCTGTTTCTGAAAGGAAAGTTTATGTCCTTTACTGGGCCTAGCTTCCCCTGCTGTTTTCAAATGTGGAGCATTAAAAAAAAATTATCTCAGCAATTCCAGATAGCAAATATTCCACAGGACTCTGCTTTATTATGTATGACACTCTGGGGAATTTTATGCATTTTTAAATTGATTAACATTATATTGATGCCATTTTAGAATGATTATTTTATTTATTAATATAATTTAATTTTCATCTCTGTCTCTTATCAGTGGATTCCTCCTCACCTTATCTGTAAAAATAAGTCTACTCGAGGAAAAATAAATATATACTTATCTGTATATATGGCATGGTCATATCCCAGTGGTAGAATGTAAGTTCCTTGAGAGCAGGGACTACTTTAAAAAATTATTATCTTTGCACCCCGATGAGCTAGCATGGTCCCTTGCATACAGGAATACTTTCATAAGTATTTGTTGAATTTAATTAAATTTCTCAGCAGCAAAAGAAGATGAATAACTCAGAAGCCTGTTAGGAAGAGTTTATGTCAAAGACATGTGCCATTCTCTCCATAGCGATGGCTCTTTGGCCCATGGGCATTCCCCAGTCACTGTCAGTGTGACCTTAGGCAAGTCTTAACTCCTCTGGACCTCAGCTCTCTCATCTATAAGACAAGGGTGTTGGACTGGATGACCTCTAAATTCCCTCCATAAAAACTGATGTGGGCTGGTTAGATTCTAAGTCTGACGTTGGCAAAGACTACGGGAATGCATAAAGGACTATGTTTTGTAAAATGGTTAAACAATGATTATCTAGGAATTGATTCAATTCAGTAAACATTGATTAAATACCTACTATCTGCCAGGCACTGTGCTAAACTCTGGGGATGCAAAAAGAGACAAAAGACAGTCTCTGCCCTCAAGGAGCTTACAATCGCCCACAAGTACCATTGAAGCCTGGTACAGTGCATCTGGTTTCAGCTCCTGACATTTGTTCCCCATGTGACCTTGGGCAGGTAACTTTCTCAGTCTTATTTTCCTGTTTTGTAAAATGAAAGGGTTAGTTTAGATAACCTCTAAGATTCCTTCCAGCTCTAAATGAACGACACTCCATGTTAGATGAGCAAATCAGATGGTTCTGTGCCTTGGGAATTTGCTTGTATAACAATTGCAGACATTCTGTCTGGGAAGTTTATTTCCTACTGCTTCTTCAAAATGTTGTGGGAAGCAACACTAAACTAAATCTCGGCTTGCAGAAAGATGATAAAGGACGTCCCGTTTTCGTTTCAAAGCCGCCACAGGCTTTCCTTGAAAAGATTTGTCTAGAATTGAAAAGAAGATTTTCACAAGTTATGAAACTGATCCAATGGTGAATATATATATATATACAGCAGTTCATTAGCATCATTGCAGAGTTACATGGTCATTCCTTTCATGATGATGCTCTCATTTTTCCTTTTACTTATTCAAGAATTGGGATCCATCTAGAGGGTGCCCTCACAGGTAGAGGATGGGCATCCACTGTGACAGTGGGTGAGCCCAGTCTACTTGATTTGCTCTCTGAAAGTAAGGTACTTTTTTTTCATTCTTTGTCCTTGTATCCTGGGCACCTGGTACTTAATAAATACGCAATAATGAAATCACAGACCCTGACAAGGTGAAACAAACTAAGATTTCCAATAAAATAAAATCAAGAGCTACCCCTTTGTCATTCCTCTAAGTCTGGTGTCTAATCTGTCATTTAAATGCCATTGCCAAAGAGCCGCTGGCCAGGCCTGGTCAGTTCTGATTAGCCAGGCCTTTTATGAACAGAAGTCCAAGGGCAGCCAGCAGTGGATAAACACAGCTGGCCCCACCATCCATTCATTTCCTCTTCAGTGTTTATCATCCCATGCAAGAAAACGCCTCCGAGTGTTTACAGCTTCAGAGCAAATCAGCTAGGAAATTTCCATCCTCCTAATTTTCCATTCTCTTTGGCTCTCCTTGGGGAGAAGCATCAAAATGAAGTCAGACTGGCTGCCCACCAAGGAGGCCTGGAACTTGGCGTGATGATGAGGCCAGTGACACCATGTGCTTTCCTCTCTGAGCAGAAGAGCTCACAGGCCACGGTTCACAAGTTACTTTGCCTTCATTCTTCATCTCCTTTGCATTTGCCACATGTATGCTCTCCCAGTAGAGGCATATTTTGGACCCATCTTATACCTTCTTAAGTCTGAAGCCAGCTCTCTATCCCGTACAGACCATGATGCCTTTCATGTAACCCTCTCTAGTAGCAATGATCATCACTTAGGCAAAAATGCCCCATTTAGTGACTGTATATGACCATGCTTACACACTCATAACACACATACTTATATGTATAGTTTGCTTACAACTATATCTATATAGTATAGAATAATATATATATATATAATATGGTACATATACTATGCTATGTAGCACATATAGAATAGTATGTATGATGATTATGTATACCATTATAGCATAGAATAGTACATATAGGAGACGTACTATAGTATACATAATTGTACCATTGTATTATATTAATAGTATAATATTATTAATAAATTATATAACACATAATTATTGTACATACATGTATATAAATGTATTTTTTTTACAGTTGAAGTGTTTACATAATGAAGTGGATTATAAAATTTCTAAGTATTTATCACTGAAGGTCAACTTTATTTCAACAAGATATTTAGAAGATTTCCACATGTTCTTATAAATAACCATATATTCCTTTGTATGCATATGCTTTTCCTATAGTTTTCCATGTTAATTACCCTGGAAAGTTTCTGAACTTGATTCAGCAGCAGATACACATACATATATATGCCCATGTGTATGTGTGTATATATTTACACACAGGTGTATACGTGTGCATACATACATATACACATACACACATACAACACACACTGTTCTGTCCTAGAAGTTGCCTGCCTCTTTCTCAAGCAGAGGAGGAGCATGGAGAGCTCTTTTCATGAGCCTCTGGGGCTCTTCAGTAACTTTACGATGCTGTCAGCCAACAGTTGGCACCTGTGTTTATGAAGATTTTGGTTTTCCCAGTTCCTTGAGATTCATCATCCAGGTTGAGCCAATACATTCTCAGAACTGCAGGAAGTAACTGTTTATATGATGTAGGACCAATGCCCAGGTCTGATTTTTGTAGGTGAACTTCTTTTTTCTTAAAGGTACAATTCTTTGGGAAGAAAAAGACAAAATAAGGACAAGGATGTCTGTTAAAAATGCTCTTAAAATCTGAATCTGTCACTGCATTGGTGTGGGCAACTCCGGTGGGTTCAAGACCCTCCACTGAAGAAGACTGGGACTCCTCTGTAACTTCTAGGCTGAGTGATCTACCTGGGGGCCCTGAGAGGTTGGGTGATTTGCCTAGAGCCACACAGCCAGTGTTCTTCAGAAGCAGGATTTGAATTCTGATTTTTCTACCTCCAGCCCCTAGTCCTCTACCCATTCTGCCCCTCCTACTTCTTTATATAATCCTTTTGAAATTCTTAGATTCTTGATTATGTTCTACACAGCCGAATGGGGAGGCCAAGTTGGGATAAATCCGGCATGCTAACTAAGCTCGTGCAGGCATCACTTCTCTTCTGGGATGGACGTTGCCGTCTTCTGGGATTGGAAACATGGAGCCCCCGGGAAACTCTTGTAGACAATGAAGAGAGGAGCAAATGAAGCTCCAGACTCAGGACCCGTGAGGAAGGGCAGAGTAGACAGAAAGTCCCCGTGATTTTCCAAAGTAGCAGTGGCTAGGACAGTGTCAGCAGCATGGAAGCAAATAGGCAGCAACGTTGGGGTTTCATGGAGAGCGCTCTGGATGTATGTTGAGTCCTGGTCGTGCTCCAGGGTGGGGGACCTCTGGCCTCCAGGCCACATGTGGCCCTCTAGGTCCTCAAGTGTGGCCCTTTGACTGAATCTAAACTTTACAGAACAAATCCCCTTCATAAAAGGGTTTGTTCTGTAAAACTTGGACTCAGTTTTAAAAACTGGAGGCCACAGGTTCCCCGCTCCTCTCAGTATACTTATTCCCTCTGTGACCTTCAGTAGGTCACCTCTTTTTGGGGGGCTTTCCTCCATCTTTAAAGTGATGGAGATGGACTAAGTCAGGGCTTGTAGCGCTGGGTTCCATGGGACTTGGTAGATTTTGCCAACTTGGATGGGAAAATATCTCTATATTTGTCTATGTATCTTTCTTTTTATCTGTGTACAATTAACATCTACCAAACTGAGCATCTGCTTCGATTATTTAAAAATGTTATGCCGAGAAAGGGTCCATAGATTTCACTCACTGAATGTCTGAGGGATCTGGTGTTCAGCCATTTTTCAGTCATGTCTGACTATGTGACCCTATGTGGGGTTTTCTAGGCAAAGATACTGGAGTGGTTTGCCATTTCCTTCTCCAGCTCATTTTACGAATGAGGAAACTGAGGCAAAAGGGTTAAATGACTTGCCCAGGGTCACACAGCTAGTGAGTGTCTGAGTCCAGTTTTGAACTCGGATCTTCCTGACTCTAGGCTGGGCGCTCTATCCACTGGGCCACCTAGTTGCCCTTCTAGAACACATGGAAAATGAAGATTCCCTTGTCTGGATGCTCTTGGAGGTCCCTGCCTTCTCTAAATCTTACGACAAGAAGAACCTGCCCTCCATTTTTGCTTACTCCAGTTTTGAACACTGGCAGATGAAGCATGAAATACATGCACACACAGACACATAGACACACACGTACCCAACCCCAAGCTCTACCACCAGATTTGATTCCCTTAGGTATCATCCTTTTATGTAAAGAGAGGATTCCTTTTCTGTTTTGTAATCTCCTTACCACATCTAGTGTGCGCCACTAGTCACTAAGGCTAAGCTGCTGCTTCTTTGAAAAAAGAACGCCAAAATGAAGTTGGGAAATGTTCTCTTATTATCAATAGTGGGACCAGTGAAAAGTCTGTTTTCTTTTACTTTCTTTTCTTGTTTTAATTATTTGTCTGTCTGAATGCCAAAGCAAATTCCTATTTGACCAGCATAACCCTAAGCCAAGGTTTGTTACTTTTTGTCTTTGTTAATGTTTCTAAAATTTAAATAAAGCCTAATGAAGCTTTGGGTAGAAAGCAGTGAACAATTGGGACTTCAGGGGACTTCTTTGACCCCTGGGTAGAGAGGTGTTGGAGTTCAGGGGCAGAATGCAATATATATTGACTACCAGAGTCAATTCATTGATTTGTTTTGTTTAGTTAGTCTTTGTTTGGAAGGAAGTTTCTGATTGGGGTGTAGTGGGTGAGGTCATTGGAAAACAACAGCAATGTATAAAAGAGCATCAATAACATGTTTATTTAAAAGGAAATTGATGCTTCTAATGTGGATTCAAAGGCGCCATTTGGTTCATAGCTTTAGAAACAAATTGGGGGCAGCTAGGTGGCGCAGTGGATAGAGCACCGGCCCTGGATTCAGGAGGAACTGAGTTCAAATCCGGCCTCAGACACATCGCACTTACTAGATCTGTGACTCTGGGCAAGTCACTTAACCCCATTGCCTAGCCAAAAAAAAACCTCCAAATTGAACAAGGAAACACAATGATAGTGAAATTATTATTAAGCGGTGGTGGTAGCTGTGCACATTTTTATGATACCCTGAGGTATCACCTAATTGTATTCTTCTCCACTCTATTTTACCAATGAAAAAAGTTCAGACCCAGAGTGGGAAAAGTTGCTTATTCTCTGCTGAATGGGAACATTTTCCTTGTTTCAGTAAAAGTGTCTGCCTTCAGAGTGGTTTGGATGTCTATGTCTATGTCTATGGGGGGGGGCTGAACCCCAGGCTGATGATAACCTTAAGAGGACATGAAAGGAAGTATCAAATCCCACAGGTATCTCCCAGGCACGGATTTTCTGAATTATGCAATAGAGGTGAGCAGTCGACTGAGCAAACTGACAACTGAAGGAAGCCACAACTAGGGCAAGTTTAGTCGGTGGGAAGTGTCCAGGAAGTAAGTGATTTAAGAAGGAGAGAAAAATGGAGAAATAAAGAAATGGAGTGAGGAGGCTCCAACAAAGGAAGAAAAAAGATTCCAGAGCTTGAACAGGTCACAAATGAAAAGGGAGCATGGAAGGTTTAATGGTGACTAATGAAGAGGCATTGGGAAACAAGCCTTACGGAGCCTGGCTCCATTACCTCTTGACCTGAGATCATCTATCTGGGCAGCTCCCAGGGCTGCCTGCTGCTTTTCATTTCCTCCTTCTACTTTCCTTTCATCTTCTTTCCTTTTTCTCTCCAATCTTGCTAAGGCTGATTTCTGTTACTTCTAGTCTCTACCCTGTGGGCCTCCCAAAATGTCTAGGTGAATAAGGAATGAATGAAGAAAGCAGTTATCAAGTGTTTACTAAGTACTAGGCACTTTGCCAAGCCCTGAAATACAAATAAAAGCATGTAAGATGGTCCTTGATTTCAAAGAACTTTCTCATAAGGGGAAGACATAGAAGGGAGTGGTGTCCAGGAAGGCATGATTTTTGGCTGTGAAGTCATAGAAATGGTGAGTGGGGTCAAGGAGCGTGTGTCCTTATTGGAATGGTTTCTTGCATTAGCTGGACTTTCATAGGAAAGCTGAGATCCAGGACTGGGTTAAGAGAAGTCATCAAGACAGACAACTCACTTCTAGTGCTTGGCAGTGGGAATGGTCTCTGATGAGTCTGATGCTCTCAGATTCCATTGAACTGGAAAGCACAGGTGTAGGGCACTGCTACCACCAGGCATTGGTCCCAGGTCTCTGCCACTCCTGTCATACCATGTCATGGCTACCACCCCCAGAAGTTCCTCTAGCTGTTTACCCAGCACTAGTGCCAACCGGAATTGGGTTGTCAGTGGTTAAAGTCACAGCCACCATGTTGTTGGTATAAATGTCACATTCTCAGCTCTCTCAAAAGTATGCCCTCATTAGGGATATATCTTCTCATGATTCTTTTTTTTAAAATTAATTTATTTTGATTTATCAACAATAACTTCCATATGCTTTTGAGTTTAACATTTTTCTCCCCCTTCCACCTCACCACCCTCCCCAAGGCAGTGCACAATCTGATATAGGCTATACATATACATTCGTATTAAACATATTTTCACATTAGTGAAGTTGTAAGTAAGAATTAGAACCAATAGGAGGAACCACCAGAAAGAAGAAACAAAACTCAACAGAAGAAAAAAAAATAGCAAATAGTCTGCTTTGATCTGCATTCAAACTCCATAGTTCTTTCTTTGGATGTGGATAGCATTTTCCATCACGAGGTCTTTGGAGATGTCTTAGATCCTTGCATTGCTGGGAAGGGTTGAGTTTATCAATATTAGTCATTGTGCAACGTGGCTGTTCTCCTGGTTCTGCTCACTTCACTCAGCATCAGACCATACAAGTCTTTCCAGGTTTTTCTGAAGCCTGCCTGCTCATCATTTCTTATAGCACAATAGTATTCCTTCACATTCATACACCACAACTTGCTCAGCCATTCCCCAATTGGTGGGCATTCTCTCAATTTCCAATTCTTTGCCACTACATAAAGAGCTGCTATAGATATTTTTGTACATGTGGGTCCTTTTCCCATTTGTATGATCTCTTTGGGATATAGCGCTATCTTCTCATGATTCTTAGAGCTACAGGGCTTCTGTTGAATGTTAAGATGTAGTGATAGTAGTAGTAGTTGTTATTGTTGCTATAGTACTAGTAATCGTAGTAGTAGTGGTGGTGGTGGTGGTGGTAGCAGCAGCAGCAGTAGTAGTAGTGGTGGTGGTGGTGGTGGTAGCGGTGGCGGTAGCAGCAGCAGCAGTAGTAGTAGTAGTAATAGTTATGTCTAGCATTTATGTAGCACTTTAAAGTCGGCAAAGCTCTGAACATGTATTACCTCATTTGATCCCCCCCAATGATCCTGTGAAGTAGGTGCTATTACTGTCCTAGTTTTACAGATAAAGAAACTGAGTTTCAGGTTGGGTGACTTGCGCAGGTCACAAAGCCAGTAAATATCTGAGGCAGGACTAAAGACTTAAGTCATCCTGGCTCCAATCCAGTGCTCTATCCACTAGTTGCCTGTGCCTAGACTGAGGAGTGGTATATTCATATGTGGTGCAGTGGATAGAGCAATGGACCTGGAGTCAGGAAGACCTGAGTTCAAATCTGGCTCAGACACTTACTAGCTGTATGACCCAGGGCAAGTCACCCAACTCTGTTTGCCTTAATTTCTTCAACTGTAGAATGAGCTGGAGAAGGAAATGGCAAAGTATTCCAGTATCTTTGCCAAGAAAATCTTAAGTGGAGTCATAATGAGTTGGACATGATTGAAATACCACTGAACACCTGTTATACCTGCTCTGCTAACTGCTCTTCTATGAAAATTTGTGCATTGACTGGGCTTTGGACCAAGGCTATTTGAACCCCAAGATGTTCAGGGGAGGATATTTTGTGGACCCACAACCACTACTGCCTAATGACTTACTATGCCCACAGCCCTGCCTGCCTCCTCTTACTCTCCTCACACCATGGCACTTTATCAGCAAAAGCATATAAATCCAGTGTCACCTATATCAGCTACAGATAAAGGCCCTCTCTGGCCCAAACGGCCTGACTTTTCAGAGCAGCCTCTAGTTTAGAAAAGCTCCCATTCTCTGTTGTGTCATGCAATCCAAAGAGGGGTCATTTGTTCAAATCCCAGCCATGCCATGAACGAATTCTCTGTGAGGTCTAAACCTCCGTTTCCTCATCAGTCCAATGAGGGTGGCTTGGTGCATTGACCTCTGAGGTCCTTCCCAGTTTGAAAACATCATCAGAGTTCTTGGGTAAAACTATGACATCAAGGGTTATTTGTTTACAGGTGTCTCATTCCATTGACAAATAGTGACGCCTTAAGAGGAGAGCTTATCTAAATTCTCTCAATACCTTTTAATTTTAATTTATAACTCTCAATTATTATTTATAATATATCGAGTTATTTCTTGGTATGTAAAGTGTGGAAACTCTTCAGTATTAAGATGTTATACCTGCTCCCTTCCTGCCTCCCTGGCTTAGAGGTTTGGCCTTCCCTGTAGTGCTAACAGCAGAGGGTGAAGCTACTTTTGGACAGCCTATTTGTATCTTAGGTCACTCCTCAAAGAGTGGTGAAGCCTCACATATGCTCAACATGGCTTCTGACTTTATCAGAATTCTAGGGTAGAACAGTGACTCCATGGGTCACTAATTTGCAGGTATCTTGTTCTCTGGCAGATGGTCAAGCCCTCAGAGCAGAGCCCAGTGTGGTCCTCAAGGCCTTTTAATTTGTACAGAATTCTCAACCAGAAAATCATGAAACAGATGCCTTCCTTGAAACAGAGAGCAGGAAAGTTAGCCCCGGCATCCACTGACAATATCCCAGAGTACAAAATGATGAAACAAGGAATTCAACTGTGATTAATTCTTTTACAAAAACACCCACCGTGGTAGCTTTTTCCATTAATAATAAGACTTCACATTTGTCTAATGCTGTCAATTTTCAAATCGCTTTACACCCTGTGCATTTTCTCAAGTGAGAGACCTGTGGGGGAGGTGGGGCCAGGGTGGAGAGTAAATGAGTTACCCCGGGCCAGGCCATGCTTATAACTTGTGTCTTAGCTAGGACTTGAATAATCACCCCCTAATGTATGTCAGATCACATATACCTTTTCCGGAAGAGTAGGGCAGTGTGGCTTGTGACCTTGGGGCAGGTCACCATACATTTCTGGACCTCCATTTCCTCATTTGAAAAATAAGGGTCTAAATTCAATTCACGAGGTGCCTATGGAGTCATCCATTGGGTACTTGGGGGCAAAAACAGAGGGAAAACATTTTCTTCTTTTGACTTTGCAATAATCTGTTACCTTTCTTCATTTCTCCAACATGTAGCCCAGCTCCTGGTGCGTAGTAGGCATGTCATAAAATGCTTGTTGATTGATCTCTGAGCAACCTTCTGGAAGATCCAAGCATCTCTGTTTAGTGGCCAGAGAGTGGCTTGGCTGGGCGTTATAGCTGGTTAAACTGCCTGCCCATTGTGCTGGCCAGCCTAGTTTTGGAGTCCAACAGTATAGGTGGTGTCAAGCTGAATCATTGATTTGGAGCTCAAAAGGTCAGAGGCCATCTAATCCAATCTTGTCATTATACAGAGGAGGAAAGGGAAGCCCAGGGAGGCTTACACAGGCTCCCACAAGAAGTGAATGATAGAGGTGGGATTGGAGCCAAGGGACCAGGGCTGCTTCTGCTGTACCTAGCCCTCTGATCCCCTGTGTCAAAGGCAGTTGGATGCCCCAAGGCACACACAGAAGTCAGCAAGAACTAGGTTCAAATCTCACCTCAACTACTTACTCTGTGACTCTGGGCAAGTCACTTAATGCTTTGGGCCTCAGTTTCTTCATCTGTAAAATGGGGATAATAGCACCTATTTCCCATGGTAACTGTGAGGATCAGATAATATAATATATGTAAAGCACTTTACAAACCTTTCAAGTGCTATATAAATGTTACCTATTACTATAAATGTCAGTTACTGTTATTGTTAATGAGCATTTATGCAGCGCTTACTGTATGCCAGGCACTGTGCCAAACACATCACAAATAGTATCACATCTGATTTTCACAACAACCCTGTGAGATAGGTGCTATATTTTACAGTTGAGGAAACTGAGCATACAGAGGTCAAGTGACTTGCCCAGGGTCACACAGCTTGCAAGTGTTTGAGCCAGATTTGAATCTCCCAGGAATATTCTCTCCTGCGATATCAGTAATCTTACCTTTGCCTATGAAGGGCCAGGTGGTTTAACTAGCAGGTAGATTTATTCATACAGAGGGAAGGCTTTACGCTTTCTTTTATTTTTTTTTCCTCTCATAGTAGAAGTGTGGCCTAATGGATGGAGAGCTGGCTTTGGAGCCTGGAAGATTTGGATTCAAGTCCTTATTTAACCTCTTTGTGTCCTAGGCAACTTTCTCAAAATTCCACGTTACAGTAAAGGTGCCATCGTGCTTTGGTAGAGTTTCTTCACCAAGGACTTCCCTGTGCTTATAAAGCCATGCATGTTGTCCCCGACTCTGAGTTAGAATTTTTTATTGAATATACCTGCATTCCCTTCGAACATTTTTTCTGTGCTTCTCCAACTCATTGTGTCCCTCCTTTCTTCCTTATTTGTACTTGCCTTCCCTCCTCCCCACAAAATATTAATAGATTTTTTTCATTTGACAGAATGGAAAGATGTGTTTAAGAAATTGTTTACAATCTTTTTTTGTACAGGATGGAGCACATTTTTTTGGTCTCTGTATATGCTAATATTTATGCTCAGTTTCTGACATGGTTCTTGTTAAAATTTTTTTTTAAATCCCCAAACTATCAACTCTCCTAGCTTTTAACAGCTCTGTGTGCTGGGTTTTATCTCCTACTGTTTCAGTAAGCAGTTAGTCTTTTGATCTTATATTTACAAGTGATTTTTAAACTAGAAATACTTCTCAAAAAATCTGGATATTTCTCTTTGTGCCACTGGACAAAAGATAGATTTGCACTGAGAATCACTGTCTTAATTCCAACAGCAGAATGATACCTGGTGGAAGAATCCTGTGCCTTTGCTGGTCATGCTAGTGGGAAGCCTGACTTTGTTTCTACCTTCTTGTCCTAGCTCTAATCCTCTCTAGAGGTATCACCTCTTCCTCATAAGAGGAAAAGTTGATTCTGCCTTCTCTCCTTTAGATCAGAGACTGGAGACTTGAGCTTTAGCTCTTTTACGGGAATGGATTCTTCACACACCTCACGTTATGTTAGTGAAGCCCTACTTGCTTTTCTTCCTATAGAAAGAGGCAAGTATTTCGGTTACCAGAACCTTAGCTGTGTTCAGTTTTTTTTTCTCCCTGTCTCCCTAGAAGGGGAAATTTTACCTCCAGGGATCAAGCTCATTTAACACATAGAACAGCCAACCAAGTAGCTCTTGCAAGAATTAAGTTTCTCTTTGAACTCTCTTCCCTCCTGTTAGCCAATTCCATGGTCTCATCCCAAGCTTCTATCTGACTTAAGGTTAGAAAATCCTAGTCGCTCCTTTAAAGTTTCTGATTAGTAACCTACTTTCATTCAGAATCATTTCTAGGGTCATGCTTTCAAGAAACTGCCACAGGCTGTCTGGTTCTGAAGAGCCCATTTTTTATGAGCTATATGATGACTTTTTTATGTTTTTTAAAATTTTTTTATGTTTTTTTTTTCATGTAAATAAAATGGTGGGAGAAAGGTAAGGAACAGAAATGCTTGGATGAACCCGAGTGACTGTCTTGCCCTCCTTCATTAGTTATATACACGTGACTGGCAGCAAGCCTTCCAGCCTGTTCAGCCACTCCAGAATTCCAGCTCTTTTGTCCAATCCTTATTCCCCCAAGTGACCCTTAGTGCTGATACTAAAGTGCGTTTGAATCCCGTTACTATTTGAGGCCAGGTGGTTCAGTAGAAAGGTGTCTAGGTATACAGCATGGTATAGTGGAAAAGGTGCTGAATTTGGACTCAGGTGGACGGGATCTCAAATACTACTCTGAATCTAGCTATTTGACCCTGGGCAAATCACTGAGCCCTCCTAAGCCTCAGCATTCTCATCTGTGAAATGGAATAATTAGAACACTCGCCTCAAGGGTTGTTGTGAAGCTCATATAGAGATAATATGTGTGTGTGTATACACACACATGTAAGCATGTATATATAGCATCAGATAATATGTGTATATATATAGACATATATATGTACACCTCCCATATATATATGTGTGTGTGTGTGTGTGTGTGTGTGTGTGTATATATATACATACACATACATATGAGTTTATAAGCCTTAAAGCACTATATGAATGCCCATACTAAAGGTAGTGATACTAATAATACCTTAGTGGTTGCAGTAGTATTGGAGGTGGTATGTGTATAATTTTATTTTGGTCTGACACAGATTTGAAGCCAGCCTGCCTACTAAAGTAAACAGCCGACTTGGGAATGGGTTAGGATATGCATTTGGATCCAATGTGGTTTCATCATTTTGCATGAATACTTATATGACTTTGGGTAAGTCACTTCCCTTCTGCAGGCCTTAGTTTCCTCATCTTTAAAATGTTGGGTTTGAAAGACACGGAGCCCTGAGGTCCCTTCTACTTAAATCCATCGTCCTATGAAAGTTCAAATCACCTACTAAGTGGGCAGGGAAATGCTGTCCAAATGTTGATGCCACAACACTCTGAATGAGGCAGAGTTGGTGCTGAGTCTCACAGGCCTCTGACAGTGATGAGGAAATGTGATTTATAGAGTGATGCCCATTGTTGTCCTCTCTGCATGGTAATGAAGTACCTCTGAGTCGGACCCATTCAGCCCTGAGGCAGGTTAGTGTTACTTGCATCGGAATTGCCTCCTTAATTCAGTTGAAACTCCCATTTTCAATTTCTCAATCCTTTTGCTGTTCAAATTAATCAAATGAATTAAAGACGAATAATGGCTGGCTCTGTTCCTATAGTAACAAATGTCACATTTCTGCAACTTCAGGAATGAGGTTGGCTATTTTAAGAGCTCCGTGTTTATACTCTTCAGAAATAAGGATGGGCAGTATGTGTTTATTGCTTCTCTGATGGTGGTATTTAAATCACTAGGCAGAAGGGCGGGGTGTCTCCAGGGAGTCAAGGTGGTCAAAGAAAGCTTGTTTTTAGGCTGGCTTCAATGCCTGCTTGACAAACCTAAAGTGGCCAGAGGACGCCTCATCCTTGGCTCTTGGTTCAGAAGAAGCATACATACTCTCAGAGTGTTTCTCTGGACATTGGTCCCACTATCTCTGGGAACTTGAGTTAGGGAATAGGAATGTCTCATTACGATCATAACCTCCACCACCATCATCAGCCACTCTTACAGAGTCTCCAGAGTTATTTAGCACCAGAGAGAAGTGAAGAGTTACTGCTGGTGACCAATTATGCACTTAAGCGGTAGAGAAAAAGTCATCTCTTTTGTTGAGGCCAGCAGGGTGACTGGAGCCAGTGGTGCCCAACTCCAATAGAAACCAGGCCACTAATGCATACATAAGGATCCCTATGGGCCACATCTTGACTTCATTTTAAAATATAATGTTGTCTAGGTCTTATATTTTAATTTATTTTGCTGGATATCTTCCAATTATACTTTAATCTGGTTGGGTCTTATGGGGAGAGTGTTGTGGGTCGGTCCTTGACATCTCTTGACATCATTTGACTCAGTGAGTCAAATGGATCAAGTTCCTTTTGGTGTATCCTAGAGATACCATGGGCATTGCATAAGCTTTCGGGTTCCCTATCTTGACTTCGCCAATTTTTGAAAAAAAAAAAAAAAAACAACTGGAGGCAGCTGATAAGAATCATATTGGAAGGTGGTAACAACAACAATGATACCTAGCATTTATATCATGCTTTAAGGTTTGCAAAGCCCCTTTACAAATATTATCTAATTTTGTCTTCAGGATAACCCTGGTAGCTAGGTGCTATTATTACTGCTATTTTACAGATGAGGAAACTGAGTCACAGAGTGGTTAAGTGACTTGTCCAAGGTCACACCACTAGTAAGCATCTGAGGCTAGGTTTGAATTTAGGACTTCTAGACTCCAGGTCTAGCTCTATGTACCTAGTTGTGGCACATATATATGGATAAGAGTGGCATCAAAGTTTGCCTAGCAATTGTGTTCATCTGGGTGTGTGTGTGTGTATACCTATGAATAAATATATTTGAGAGAGAAGTTGCACATAGAGAAATTCCAAGATAGACGAACAGGGGCTGGACCAGATGAAGGAGAACCTTCTTCCTCTTCTATTTGAAGAAACATTGTAGTTCTCAGAGTGAAGATGTTGCAAAACGCTGGGTCTACACTTGATTTTATTGGCTTAGGAAACTCCAAGGAAGGAACCTTACTTTATTAGTATAGGGAGGCCCCTGTTCTGTTCTTTTAGCCTAAGAGGGTTTTGTGGGACCCTGAGGGGCTGTCTCATCCTCATGGTCACACAGTCAGACTCATCTGAGATGTCAAGAGCACCGATCGGAGAATTCACTTTCTCAGAAACAGCAGTGCGTGGAAATAGCGATGATTCTCTTGAACCCTACCTCTAAATCCATTGTCCTGTGAAAGCTCAAGTCACCTACCACGTGGGCAGGGAAATGCTGTCCAAATGTAGATGCCGAGGCATAGTAGGTGCTGGGTCTCACATGCCTCTGACAGTGGTAAGGAAACTCGATTTATAGGGTGATGCCCATTGTTGTCCTCTCTGCATGGTAATGAAGTACCTCAGAGTCGGACCCATTTACCCCTGAGGCAGGTTAGTGTGACTTGCATCGGAATTGCCTCTTTCTGACTTGGCAGGCTTCTCTGTTTCCATGTGCTACCTCCTGTTCACAGCAGCAGCAGCAGTGACAACAATAGGAAACAACCCACTAACAGAGCAAAGAACAGCAACAACAATAACCGAGGGGGTGGGGTGGGATGGGGTGGGGGTGGGGAAACAACAGAATCAGCGTCACTGCCTGCCACAACACAACAGTATACCAAGGACAGCAGGAGCAGTAACAGCAGCGCGACACATCAGTTTCGATACCATGAGATGTCTTTGCAGCCCTTTGGAGACTTTCCATGTGCTAGCACGCGTTTGGGCTTCACAATAATCTTGGGAGATTGGTCCTTGAGGTCGTGTGATCTCCATTTTACAAGGAAGGACGCTGTTATCATTATTTGCTATACCATTAGTCAAACTGTTACTCTTCAACACTAATTATTTACATCTAAATAAGTGTCATACTAATAACTAGCATTTATGTTGCTCTTTAAAGTTTGCAAAGCCCTTTACGTATGTTAACTCATTTTATCCTCACAACAACCCTGGGAAGTAGATGCTATTATTAACCCCATTTTATAGAGGGGGAAACTGAGGCACAGAGAGGTTAAGCGACTTGCCCCAGAGCCACACAGTGAGGGAAGTGTCTGAGATAGGATTTAGACTCAATGTCTTCTTGAGTCTAAATCCTTCACTCCATCCGCTGCACCACCTGACTGCCGTTGTGATAGAAATGCAATATTCCACTAACGCTCAGCTCCATAGGTTTAGGAAATCCCAGGAACTAGGATCCCTGGATTAATTGATTTCATTTCAGTCCAGGGAGAACAGAGTGGCTATGAGAAGCAGAAGCAGCAGCAGTAGCATTGGCAGCAGCAGCAGCAATTAATCAAAAGGAAACACTGGGCCATATGTCACTTAAAATGGATACTACTTTACCTCCTAAGTTTGGGGAGCTCCAGGAAAAGAAAAACAAAACAGAACAAAAGATCCTTCATGCTTCTCAATAGTCCCCCATGTAATGGGGCTTTTTTTTTTTAAAGTGATGAGGCTTATTCCTCCCTATATTTTAGGAATACCGTGGTCAGAAAGGCGTGAGTCAAAGGAGGGGTTATAGGCTGCTTAAAGGAAAATGAGCCTCAGAGTTATTTCAGCACCAGCTGATGACCCTCCTCTTCCTCCATCTATACTCTCTACTGTTTTTTCTTCTTCTTGTATTTGTATCCTCAGGACTTAGTGTAGTGTCTGGCACATAAGAAACACTTAATACATCCTTCCTTCCTTGCTTGTTTGCTTCCTTCCTTTCTCCCTCCCTCCGTCCCTCCTTTCCTTTCTTGCCTCCTTCTTTCCTTCCTTCCTTCCCTCTCACTGGCAGCTGGGCACAGAGTGTCCTCCAAAGTATGGACCTGGGATGATCACTCTATCTACTGTCCTCAGAGGGATGCCTCTGAAAATAAAGGCCATTCAGGATGGGCTATGTCAAAGCCACAGTAACTAGGCAGCCCAGTTTCCTCTCTGCATGTGTATAAACTACAGCACTCACAGGCCCAGAGTTGAAAATTGGAGAGCAACTCTGGGATTAATTGGCTTAGACTCATTTAAAATGTCGAGAGCACCAATTGCAGATTTCCATTTCCCAGAAACAGCTGCGTATTGAAATAGTTACGATTTTCTAAGCATCTCACCTGAGAATTGCAGCTATAAAATTATCATCAGGTGTCAGTGCTAGAGAACAGGTTCACACCTCCTTACCTCACTTATGGAGGGGCTTATTATCTGTTGAGTTCACGGGTTATTTAGACACTTCCTTTCTTGGTATCCTTTGGCCGTCCATCCTTTGGCTGTTTCCTTTTGAGGCTGATGTGACAAGAGTGTATGGATGGAAAGCTGGTGAACCCCAAGTCAGTCAATTATTCTAATGCTTTGTAATTCTGGTCATGAAAGGGAAGGGGAGCTTGGCAGAAGAGGAGGCTGCTCTCACTGTCTCAGCCAAGAATTCCAAGTTATCTGGATTTCATTTATCCACATCCATACCCATGGCCACTGACTGTTGAGAATTATCACAATCCAACTCTTGGGAACATAACCGAGAGCACATAGCCTCATGATGCCGGGCTGAGAGCAATGCCTTTCTGAATGGAAAGTAGAAATAATATGAAATCAAGAACACAAAGGGTGATGGAAATGGCATTGTCTAAGTGTTCGATTTTGCATCTCTTTAAATGGTAGAATTGCAAATGGCAACAGACCATGAAAGCAGTTGCCATAGGAACCAACCAACAGGCAGTCTGTGTGTTATCAGTCCAAAAAGGACAAGGGAAGAGGAAGTTATGGGTTCATCTTTTTTAGCCAAATTCATAAACACAGGTAATAACACTATGTGTAGGACTTGGGAAGGATGCCAACATGTCGTCCTGTAAATATATGGTTATTGGGCCATAGCTTGGGTGTCCATTATGGTTACTATTTTCATTACAGTTTTTAGGAGAAAAAGCATGTGTATTTTACCCCATATATTAGCTCCAACATAGCTCAAGTGAAAGGAAAAATATATATCCACAGCTGGGTCCAATGTGTTGCCTACGGAAATATCCATTTGTTAATTTATTACTTGATGAACCAAAGGTGACCTCAACTTGGAGGATGACTGACTTTGTAGCTCAAGAATTCTCTTGAGGGTTCTTAGGAAAGATTTTGCTCCATCAGTAAATATTTATTACCTTAATTAAGAATTTGATGGGGCCACCAGTGGCCACTGCTGTCCCTAAGAAAGAAAATGATCGCTTTCATCCTGAAATTACCCTCAATGTGTTACTAATATTCATATTAAATCTTCATTTTTCAGAATGATGGACAGTTTAGCTTTCCCTCTGTGTGAATTAATTAACAATTACCTACACTAACCCAAATTTGATCATTTTAAATAGAATTATTTTTACTAAATTCTTGGTGAGAAAGTAAGGAATTTCCTTGTTTTTTGTTCCTTGCTTGGCATGAGCAAATGGACAGGTCAGAATTTACATGACCCTTCTGTAGGACTCCTGAATTTGCAACAAATATAGACTTGGATTCCTTCATGAATCTGTGATCTCTTTGATTTGGATGTATTTAGTCCAAAAGCAACCCCTCCACATTTTCCATCTTGTGTGAATCTGACTCATGTCCTCACATAAATACTTCTTAGATATGTGACTATAGGTGTTCCTTTAGATCTTTTAATGTTTCATGGATCCTAGGGTTACATTCAGGGTCTGTCTAGCTCATCCTTTCTCTCTGTCTCTCTGTCTCTGTCTCTCTCTGTCTCTCTCTGTCTCCCTCTGTCTCTCTGTCTCCCTCTGTCTCTCTGTCTCTGTCTTTCTCTCTCTCTCTCTCTCTCTCTCTCTCTCTCCCTCCATCCCTTCCTTTCCAGTTCTCTTCCTTCTCTGATCATGCAGAGAATCACAGGGTCATAGAGTTGGGAGGGAACTATCAGCCATCCAGTTCAACATGTACATAAAAGAATCCTCAGTTGAACACATCTAACAAGTAGTAATTTGACCTCTACTTAAAAACTTCTAAGGAGGGCCAACCCACCAACTCTCAAGGGAGCCCATTGTCCTTGTCCCCATTGACATCTTTTAAACTTCTTCTTCCTTACAAGTCACCATAGGTAATATGGCAGAACCAATACATACCCACTGTGTGTTTACCACAAAGTTTGTCTTTCATGTTCATTATATTTCATGATTCATAGTCACAAAGCATTGTTGGGACAAAAATGGTAATTAAAATGTGTGTGTGTGTGTGTGTGTTGTATGATTTTGTTTTCTTTGAGTACTGGTGAGAATGTTGGGATAGTTGAAAATACAGCATAATTGCCCAAATGTAATATGCTTTCCTTTCTCCCTCCTAAATTATGAGGCAAGTTCATTGTCCACATGTAGTATCTGTCTAGGATGTCTTTCCTGATGGATTAACTCAATGTACATCCCCTTGTACAAAACAGCCTGATCAGCAGACTTCTTTACCCATTTGAGTTTGTCCTGGGGATTTCATAGGCAAAACCAAACCGAACCAAAATTCTTTTTTTCTTATTGATACCAATTCATCCATTCATTGAGCATTTTTCAAGGACCTATGCTTGCTATTACCTAGGCAGGAAGAATGCTAAGTTAAAAATCAAAACAATCCCCCTCCCTCAAGGGGCTTCCATTGAGGTGCAATAATATGTACACAGATAGACATAAAACATAGAAAGTAACTACAAAACAGTGAGTTACCTCTCCAAGGCAACTTCCCAAGTAGTTATGAATCTGGGCATTGATAGACAGAGGTTCCTTGCTGAGAATTCCCAGGCTAATTAAGTCACAAGTCTGGTATCAAAACAAAATTAAAAAAAAAAACACCCCCCATCCTCACACTGAGTTATAAATTATTTTGGAAAGAGAGGAGCACCACATTGGTGGGCAGAGAGGAGTCGGGTATCAGCAAAAGCCTTCTGAAGGAAGAGGCACTTGTGCTTATCCTGAATCGATCTCAGGATGCTGCTGAAAGGTAGAAGTAAGGAAGGAGAGCATGCTGGGTAGGGACACTTAGACTGAGGCAAGAGGTGAATTGTCAGCTGCCGGGAACGTTGCCTTCTAAAGTTCCTTCCGTTTATCGTACGTATCTTGTATGTTACTTACTTGTTGTCTCCACCATTACCAGATGGGGAATTTTTGCTTTTCTTTGTATTCCCAGCACTTAGCTTGCTTGCCTGGTAGAGGAAGTACTGAATGAATTCTTTTTGACCAACAATTGTTTGCCATGTAGAGAAATAAGTCTGAAAAGATAGGTTGGAGACAAGTTGTGAAGAGCTTTAAATACCAAAGGGAGGAGCTTTTATTTTCTCTTACAAGCTTATAGGGAGGCAGGAAGCCCTTTCTCCCTCAATAAAATCTGGGTCCTGATGGCTTATTAGACATTTCACTTACTACTAAGGAAGTCAGAGTCATATAAAAAATTCTGATTTATTAAATCACCGTTTAACTCTAATTAATCTACCTTGGCAAGAAATAAAATGGCACTGGTCCCATATGTTCCTGGAGATTCCTTCCACTGGCATATTGATCAGAGAAGGTAAATAATTCCCTCTAATCAAAAGCAACTTCAAATTGATTTTCCTTGCTGAGGTCAGTACCAAAAGACAAGTCCTAGTGGTTTTGATTTGGGCAATTATATTAAACTCTGAACTTTTCCAATTTACTCAGAATTCTTTTTTTGTTCTCCCTTAAAGTATTTCTGAAGAAAGATCCAAATTCCCAGAAGCTCTTTACCCTCAGAATTTCTTCCCTTCTACATGTGGGATTATTGAGACCTTTTGACAGTTGACATTTACATAGCATCCAGTGGATTTGCACACATTATCTAGTTGGAAACTCACAGCAGTCCTTTGAGGTAGGCAATACAGATATTACAAATGAGGAAATGGAGGCCCAGAGAGGTTAAGTGGCATCCAGTGCATTCAGGTAATAAAATCACTGACTAGTAAGCGTTAATGGCAAGTTTTTAACCTGGCTGGATTGTATGATTTAGAGTTAAAGGGCCCGTAGAGATCATCTAGTCCCACCCTTTCATTTTACAGACAAGGAAACTGAGACCCTGAGAGTAAAACAAAACATTATTTAACTCACATAGGCAGTAAATAGCATACAGCTTCACGATGGAGCTATGATTTTGTTAGGATGGTAGAATGCCCAGTTAAATTCCTTATGAACACTGCAGTTTGAATCCTATCTCTGTCATTTACTACCTGTATGATCTTAGCAAAGTCATTTAACCGCTGTGGACCTGAGTTTCCTTAGCCATAAGGATAGGCCTTTGAAGTAACCCTGGAAAGCACATGAACTGACCCTTGGCGACAGTAGGGATTCCAAGAGGCAGAAATGAGGAGGGAAGAAAACATGCCTGGATATGGGACTCAGCAGAGAGAAGAGAGATGGGCTGCCAGGAGGAGTCAATAACAGGCAAGTCCTTTTGGCCGGAAGGCAGAGTCCAGGAGGGAATTGAACTAGATTATAAGGGAACTAAGTGGTCTCCGCTCACAATAGAAGATCCTCTGCCCCGTGAGCCCATGACATCTTATCCCATCTCAGACTTGCATCCTAGGCAGTTTCCTGAGACAGTCGGCCACGGTGGTCCTTTGTAGCAACTAAGGGACCATCTTACAGTTACACAGCTAGTGTCAGAGGTAGAATTGGAACCCGGGTCTTCCTGTCTTTAAGCCCAGTGGAAATAATTGTCAGAAAACCAAGTAATGGCTTGATTCAGAGGATTCTTAATTGTGTGCACATGCACAAGTAAAATTCGAATTACAGAAAAAGCAAGTTAGCTCCTAATTTAAAAATCAGGCCACGACTTTTCATTCTATTTGACAGCGGCTGAAATTTCCTTTTCACAGGAAAAGGCATAGTTTCATCAAAGTTGCTTGATTTTCCTTATTTTTCTAAATAGAACACAACATCAAAGGACCACAAAACATTCTGTCAAATGCTGTTGTTTCTGTTTCCTAGGAAAACTTTAATTTCAATGGCTTAAAAAAAAGAGCTCCAGGCAACTGGATTCAGTCCATTGACTTGGCTTTCAGAGCTCAAAGTTGAGTACCTTGTTTTTCCAAAGAAACCAAACAACCCAACAACAACAAAAACCGATCCTGGCATCCCAATTATAAACTCAGCCTCACCAGCTACAGAGTTGGGCTTAATGAAATCTTGTGTTTCTGATTATTTACCTGGTAGATCTCAAAGCCCGTTTGGATTTCCACCGCAGTCCTTGATCTTCAGCTGGTAGGTTATCACTTGGACCTGTTCATCATGGCGCCTCTGTGCTATATCACATTTATGACTCTAAATTTTTACAACTGATTTCCAACAAAAGGCTATAATATTTCTGTACACTAGGAAGTCTAGGGTTATTCTTCTCTTGAGTTATCAAGATGAAGAAAGGAAAAAAAAAACAGAGAAGAGTAGTAAGTTCCAGGCTTACCTATACTGGGAGAGGCAGAAGCCAGAATGCTGGATTTGAGGATCAGACCTAATTATCTCCCTTTTGGTCCTTCCTTGATGGTTGAATGTCTTTCAGATGTACCTAGCAAAGTTGAGAGAGCTCTGGGCCTGAAGCTTGGAAGTCCTAAGTTCAAATTCCACTTCAGACCCTATTATCTGTGTGACCCTGGGCAAGTCAGTTAACCCTAGCCTCAGTTTCCTCACCTGTAATGTGGAGATAATAATTCTTGTAGAACTTATGTCATAGAGATATTGTGAGGAGTAAATGAGACAATGTATCCAACACTTTAAGCAACATAGAATAAGCCTATATAACAATAATAATAATCGCTTGTATTTATATAGTGCTTTAAGGTTTGCAAAGCACTTTACAAATATTATCTCATTTGATCCTCACAATAACCCTGGGAGGTAGGAGCTAACATTATCCCCACTTTACAGATGAGGAAACTGAAGCTTACAGAGGTTCCATGACTTTTCAGTGGGTACACATACAGTAAGTGTCTGTGCCAGGGTTTTGCCCAAGGTCTCTCCTCCTTAGAAGTCCAGCACACTTTCCACTCCTCCATGCTTCCTTTATGTTCTGGGCTCTTTGTGTTCCTATGGAAGAATCCTGGTGACCCAATGAACTAACCCAAGGGAGGAAAATCATCTGCAGCAGCAGCATTTTCACCAAAACCGCAGGGGAACAAGATGAAATAGACGTGAAAATATACATAAAATAGCTTTGAGTTAGCCTGCAGAAGATGAGCTGACATCCCAATAGCTTTATTCAAATATTTTTGAAAAACTCAGTCATTTTATCCACTTGAAAAATAAGCCACTGAATAAAAGAACAACAGAGGGATGTGTTCTAGCCTGTCAAAATAAGAAAAAATAATAATCTTGACATCATAGCCACACTTCAGGCAGCTGGGTGGTGCAGTGGTGGTGGTGCAGTTCATCTGTAAAATGGGAAAAAAAAACCCCAGAAATCATCAGACCTTCCTCACTCAGTTGTGGTGATTAAGGAATTAGATAAGAAGTATATAGTGCTTTGAAAAATCAGAAAGTTGCAGCTATAGCTCAGATTTCAAAAGAACTTAGCCTTGTTCGCAACATGCTTTTCCAATAATATCCCAGGAACAGTCGATAAAATTATCATCCCCATTTGCAGGTGGAAAGATGGAGGAAAAGACAAGTGTAGGCACTTGCTCATATTTCATGCAGTTAGTTGGTTTTAGAGTCTGGGGCTTGGACCTAAGTGGTCTGACTCAAGCCCAGTTTTCCTTCATTGCGTGCCTTCTTCTGTGAGTTAATCCATCAATCCACAAATATGTATTTATTCAATTCAAATGAGCACGTATTTAGGCAATGCCTTTCTTATGGTGTTGCCTGGGTAGGGCAAGTCTGGGTGGAGAAGATCTGATCGTAAGATCATAAACTTAGACCTGAATGGGAGGGTCCAACCCCCTCATTTTACAGATGAAGAAATTGGGGCCTAGGGAGGTTAAGTGACTTACTTGCTCAGGGTCACCCAGCTAGGAAATGTTTGAGGTGGTATTCAAACCCAGGTCTTCCTGACTCCAAGTTCAGTGTGCCATCCTCTATACCATACTGCCTTCTCTTACCAGAGTTCTCTGGGAAGTGTTGGGGGGGCAGGGCAGAAAGGTAAGCAGGTGCCAAAGGCCAGCTCCAGGAACAAGTCAGATTCTGTGTCTTGCTTCCCTTTGCTTTTCAGGCTCTGCCATTAAATGCCTGCATGACCTTGGGAGATTCATTTCCTGTCTCAGAGCTTGCCAATCTGTCTAGTTAGGAAGTGCCATTTGGTAACCTCTCAGGCCCCTTTTCGATGTAAATCACATGCTCCTAACTAAGTTGGACATAGGGGTGGGCCTATGGGGACATTGGTGCTCCGGGCAAGCATTTTCTCCTGCTTTGGTTGTTTGTACTTTATGCAGAGACTTGAATGGTTCATTCTGGGTGGATGGAATGCAGCTTTGGCTTTTTGTGAAAACTTGAGTTATTTCTCATGTGCCTCTAGATTCTGGCCCAATTACTTCAAACAGCAGGGTCCCATTGAGGCAGCTGTCATCGTCATCACAGCTGGCTCAGCTCCTGGAAAGAAGAAATGTTGTTGTAGCTATTTACGTCTATTTCTTTGGCATTTCCTGAAAATGACATGGAGGTGAAAGCTAGCCTGTTCTCTCTGCTGTTTTCCCCAGGGTTACACAGCTTATGAAGATGGTCTGTTGGTTTGTGTTTATGGGGGGAGCAGGGGAAGAGATAGGAGTGTGAAAGTGATCATTCAGACCCCTGCTTCTCTGGAATATAGAACTCTTTCCATGCTACCTTTCCAGTATACAGGCAATATTTCCCTTTATCTATCTCTCTTCCAACCACACTACTATGATTGTTCTTTGTCCTCAAAGCACTCACACACGAATGGAGGAGAAAACAACTAAACAATTATGTTATTTAATGACAGGATATATTCTGGAGGCAGTGTCTGAGCATCTGGGGAAACCTGGAAGGTCTCTTGTAGGAGGTGGATTTGAACTGAGTTCTTAAGGAAGCCAGGAAGCAGGAAAGGAGAATATTCCAAGTGTTAGTGAAAACGGCTATTGCTGAGAGATGGAGTGTTGTGTTTGAGCAACACTGAGAAGGCCAGTGGTGCAGGACTGTGGACTATCCAGGGGGTAATCAAATATAAGAAGACTAGAGAGGTAGAAAGGGCCCAGGTTCTAAAGAGCATTAAAAGGCAAACCGAACATTTGATATTTGATCTTGGAGGTAACAGGGGGTCAGTGGACTTTGCTGAATAGGGGTGCTGACATGATCAGATTTATGCTTTAAATCAATTCCTTTGACAATTGACCGGAATGGGGAGATATTTGTGGCAGCAAGAATCACCATGAAGCTGTTGTAAGATGGTGATGGCTTGTACCGCGATGGTGGCTGTGTGAATGGAGAGAAGAGGACAGGGACATATGCGAGAAATTTTGTAAAGGTAGAATTGATGAGACTTGGCAACACATTGGATATGTCCCATGGGCCCGAGTATGAAATCCAGAACAAACTGAAGTTTCAAGTCTAGGTGGCTTGGAGGATGGTAGTGTCTCTGACAGAAACATGGAACTTTGGAGGAAGGGAGAGTTGGGGGGGAAGGAGGGGGAAGATAGCAAGATCTGTTTTGGACAAAGCATTAAAACTAGAGGACAGTCTCTAAAACCATGAGTTAGAGAAGTGTTCTGATCAATATGCAGGGAAGGTGCTTCAGCACTAGAATTCCCTGCACTGACAAAGTCGTCCACCCTGGACAAGTTGATGTACTGGAAATTTTACTGAATATGTGGAACTCCTTAATCTTGTAGTTGGTTGATTTGTTTTTGCAAGTATCCTGTGATACGGTATGGAAGATTAAGCTAAAAATACTTGATCTTAGCAACTAGGAGAAAATAGCAAGAGTAGTTTGATCAAACTCAGGAATTTGCAAAGAGATAAGCATAGAATTTTGGAACTGGAAAAGACCTTAGAGTTTATCTACTCCAACTCTCTCGTTTTTCAGTGAAGGAAACAGACAGCCCAGATAGAGGAAAATTGATTTGCATGAGGTCACATAAGATACTAGATCTAAGGCTAAAAGAGAGTATAGAGGTCATTGAGTCCAGTCACTTTCTTTTACAGATGTGGAAACTGAGGTCCAGAAAGGTTACGTGATTTGCCCGAGGTCATACAGGCAATATGCCAAGTTTTGAACCCAGGTCCTAGGAAGCTAAATGCTGATCCCTTTTTCAATTGTCTGTGCCTTTGCAAATGAGTAAACTGAGGCTCAAAAAGATGAATTTCCCAATGTCCCATGACCATTAAAAGGTAGAATCGTGACTAAAATTCATCTCCACTTCTCTTCCATCCTCCTTTCATGCCAAATGTTCAAGTTTCACATATTTTGTGCCTCAAAATCCTGATGCCTATACCAGTAGCCAGGGAAGATTCCAGAGTGTCGATGATTCCTAAAGGGGCCTGACACTGATTTCCATGTGAGGGAGCCCTTCCTCACGACAACCTAAGAACTCTATGCTCTCAGGTTCACTTGCCGAGGGAGCTCACCCGGCAGAGACAGAAGCATCCTGGAAACATAATTGCTTCATCAAAGCTGCTGGAGAATTGGAGTATCTGAAACATGTGGGCTTAGCCTTCACAGCTAGCCACGTGTTAAGAACCCAGCGATGGAGTCTTGAAACCATGACCAATGGGGAGGTCAGAATTCAATCCGACCTCGGGCTGCAGTAAGGGTGAACGAGGGTATGTGGCTGTTCTCTGGCAGATGAGCACCCTGCAAAACTTGAGAAGTCTGTGATGTTTCAAGGCAGCATTTCCAGAAGGGCCAAAGGATCAATGTATACAGTGGTAGAATCACACATTGTTGCTGGTTCAGTTGTTTCAATCATGCCCAACTCTTTGTGACCCCTTTTGGGATCTTGTTGGCAAAGATACTGGAGTGGTTTGCCATTTCTTTCTCCAGCTTATTTTACAGATGAGGGAACTGAGGCAAACAGGTTAAGTGACTTGCCCAGGGTCCCACAGCTTGTAAGTGTCTGAGGTCATATTTTAACTCAGGAAGAGGAGTCTTCCTGACTTCAGGCCTGACACTATCCACTGTGCCACATTGCCGCTCCCAGTTCCTTTTCTTTCTTTTTCATTTTTATGCTTATTGACACATATTAAATGCTTCAATTCTTTCTGCTCACCAGGCTCTCTCTCCTCACTGCTCATGCATCTCAGGGACTATTTGAGTATTCATGGGGAAGTCAATATTATTTTTTCTTTCCTCCTCTGTCTGTCTTCTGCCCTCATCTTTCTATTCTCTCCCAAACAGAAATACTTCTGCACTACACTTGTTACTACAAGACTCACCCTTGCCACTGAATCAAGGACTTCAAATATTCTCTGACTTTCTAAAAAGCACTTCCTTGATGTCTCCATAATGTGTAGGTTTGGAGCAGTTCAGGTGACCTGGGCTCGAATCCCTCTCCTTCACCAAATAGCTACATGTCCTGTTGGGAGACAGATGATCTTATAGAACTTCAGTTTCCCATCTTGTGAACCCAATGATGATAATAAGGATGCCCATGGTATTTGCTGCACGGGGTTGGTTGTTCTCAGGATCAAATGATATGTTATAGGTAAGATGCTCTGTCAAACTCAGAGCATGATATAAATGCAGCTATTATTATCATTGTCATTAGAGAACCAGAAAAACTCTGGGTAAGGGAATGGAGTTAGTCATTATAGAGATACAAAGTTAGGGCATGGAATGGATTTGGAGTCAGGGAGACGTGGGACTGAATCTCACCACTTGTAATGAGTAGTTGTGTGGTCCTGGCAAGTTTATCAACTGTGCCTCAGTTTCCTCATATAAACTGGAGATTATAATACCTGAAGTGTGAGAGGCAGAGTTGAGGAGTATTGAGAGTTGAGCTCAGAATCAGGATGACCTGGTTTGAAGTCCAAAAGTCCCTCCCACCCTGGACAAATCACTTAACAGTCCCCCAGATAGCTGATCGTAAACTACCCAGAAGATACTGGGTCTGCATTGGTAGAGGTAGTTTTCTCGCTGGAAAGACCCTATGCCAGTGAAATCATAGGTCTGTTCTAAACACTCCCACTCCCCTTACCCCTGACCTTAAGCATCTGCCTCAGAATTTTATGGTGCTCCGATGAGATATTGTATATAGAGTGTTTTCTGTATAAATTATTGTATATCTATATCTATATATACATTTGTATAAATACATCGTATATAAAGTGTATTCTATATAAATTATTGTATATATGTACATCTGTATAAATATATTGTATATAAAGCGTTTTCTGCATTATAAACAAATATACAAACATTACATGTATGTCAGCTGTTATCACTTCATGGAGCTAATTAAACATTGTGAACACAATCATACCTCATAAAGAAAAACAAAGTTTACTGCCAGCTCCCCCCTCACCCTGCTCCAACCAGGCCTTGATCAATATTCCACATTTCTGGGCTTTCAGTTGTTTGGGGATACCTGCTTGCATGCCCCTTAGAACATAAAATGGCTGACTTCAAGAATGAGAGAACATGACGCTGATGGGTTCCATGGTAACATTTTGTGGATAGATTCTGGAAACTAGAAAAACCCTACATTTTCTGTGAAGACAAAAAAGAAAATGTATAGGTATAATCTGATGTGTTTTAAACTGAGGCATCAGGCTGAGTGAAGTGAGCAGAAACAGGAGAACATTGTACATAATAACAGCCACGTTGTGAGATGACTAATATTGATAAACTTAACTCTTCCCAGAAATACAAGGATCTAAGACATCTCCAAAGGCCTCGTGATGGAAAATGCTATCCACATCCAAAGAAAGAACTGTGGAGTTTGAAGGCAGATTGAAGCAGACTATTTGCTATTTTTTTTCTCCTGTTGTGTTTTGTTTCCTTTTTCTGGTGGTTCCTCCTATTAGTTCTAATTCTTAGCTACAACATCACTAATGTGAAAATATGTTTAATAGGAATGTATATGTATAGCCTATATCAGATTGCGCACCATCTTAGGGAGGGAGGAGGGGAGGGAAGAGGAAAAACATTTAAAACTCAAAAGCTTATGGAAGTGATTGTTGAAAACTAAAAATAAGTTAATTACTTAAAAAAATAAACTGAGGTATCAGGAAAATTCATAGATGAGTCAGTTGCTTTTTAAAATTTTTCTTTTCACTGAGATTTTCTTAAAATCCATCCAATGAAAATAGTAGGGCATGTGTCATGTCATAGCCTTGGCATTTCTGTCTTGAAGAAGACTATAATTTTTGGGTTTGCTGGGAGGTTGGGCAGAAATGTCCCATGACCAAAGGGGCTTGTGTAGTGGTGCTTAGCTGGGGATGGGAGCCAAAGTATTATCCTAGAGATGTGGTGAGGAGCTCCATGGGTTGACCTTTGTGGAAAGCCCTCACCAGGTTCCCTTTGTTTTTGTCCTCTATCACAAAAGAGATGCAGAATTGTCAGCCATCCTCACCAGAAGAAAACTCAACACCTGCAGCCCTCCTCTAGTGTGTGTTCATATTTGGCTGGCAAAGAGCTGTGACAGATTCAGTGACCTCAGATGTTTAACTGAGTTCCACTTCTTTGGCATCATCTCCCCTCACCCCCGATCTGAGACCTTCCTTCTCAGTCACTATCTGTTTTCAGAACCAGGACTTGGTGACTTAAAAATAAATCTGACTGCACCGTCCATTTATTCCCTTAGTTTTTATCTCAAGATACAGATGAACATTAGGGAGGAGGATTGTGAAAGAATTGGAAGCAGACAGCCCAGTGACTATAACACATCAGTTCATGGCATGGAGATGCCCTTTACCTGCAGTATTATCGTGGGTTTATGAAACGGTCTTTCCTCAGCAGAGAAACAAAATCCAACTATCATGCAGACATTATTTTCCTGCGCAAACATTTGCCATTTGGAATTGCCAAAGAAATGTTTACTGTGGTGTATCGGCAATATAAAGGCTGGCTCTGATGAGGGCATCAGTGTGTGATAATGATTTCTCTCTCTCTCTCTCTTGTAAATTGTTGGACGTCCTATTTCCATACTAAGGAATCATGAGTGCCCCGTTGCACAGAGCTGGGGTGGATTGTGGTGGGACAGTAGTGAAAAGAAGACTTCATTCCAGATAGTCAATCCCCTTTCCCAGGTTTTATGATATGTCCTCTCTGAGCTGTTAGTTGGCTCCCAAGTCAAGGAGTAAATCTGCTCCTTAGGTCAGCGCCGGGCCATTTTCCACCTCCGCCCCCCGCCATAGTGTTTTCTTTTGCCCCTTTGTTTCCATCCTGAAAGGAAGGAATGGGTGAGTGCCCGTCTCCAGAGGATCTGGACATGCGTCTCTGGAGGAAAATGGAGTAAAAGGAAAAGTTGCTCCCATCTTGCTTTCTTCACAGGATCCTGAGACTTGACTCTGTTCTTCTGGAGTTCTGCTCCTTCTCCCTTTCCCTCTGTCCCTCTGCCTGTCTATCTTCTCTTCATCTCTCTCCCCTTCCCTTCCTTTCCCCCTCTCTCCTCTGCCTGTTTTTCCTTTTCTCCGGTCTTTTCTCCTCTCTGAAATGTTTTGTGATTTTTTTTAAACATCACCATCATATCCCCATAACTCTCCTCTTCCATCTTCTCTCCCTGCAAGGAAGCATCCCTTGTAACATAGCAACACAGCCAAGCAATACAAATGAGCACATTGGCAATGCTTGGCAAGACATGCCTTGTTCTTCACCTGTATTCTCCCACCTCTCTGCCAACAGAGGACGTGTTCTACTCCCGCTCCTCTGAAATCACAATCGCTTGAAAAATTGGCCAAAGTTCTGAAAATTTTCAGACACATTTCTCCATTATTATCATCAATGTGCAAACTGTTCTCTCAACACTGCATGTTTCCCTCTTCATTAGATAATGCACATCTTCTCAAACTTCTCTAAATTCTTCCCATTTCTTACGGTGCAAACACATCCTATTGATTTTTGTGACAGTTGGAACAGTCATTTCCCAGTGGATGGGCACCTACTTTCCTTCCAGTTCTTTGTCATAAAAAAAATCAGCTCTTTCTAACAAGATCAATAATGTTCTGTACCCATCTTTGTAATGATCATAGGTATCTTCATGGCTGATTTCTGCCATGTTCTTATTTGCTCTCTCCATCTGCTTCCTTCATAACCAACTTACTGACCTAGTGCACTGTGGTGCCAGTCCCTGGATTCTGCAAGGATGCAGCTATCTTTTTTTTTTTTACATCCTTTGCTTCTCATTGTCCTTGTATCTACCTACCTGAAATTCAGGAAAAGAAAATTATAGTCTTCGGGGCACTGGAGAGTGGGTGTTGTCAAGATTCTCCCCAGCCTCGTGGTGCTCTGGCTGTTGCCATTTTGGAGGGCACCATTTCCCAACCTTTCCCCTTCTTTGCTGACTTGCCACTTTATAATACTTCCAGTCTCCACCACACAGTCAGGCAGTCATGCCTGAGAGCATCTCCAGCTCAGTTCAGCTCAGTAGACATTCATTATACTCATTCTATCATTACAATTACTGCCTATTTTTCTCTACCAGTTCTCTTTAAAGGTCAGTGATCTCTTTTGCTTGGATGTTTTTAGATCTAGCTTGTAAGACAGGTGTCAGACTGAGCTCAACTTAATAAACATTGGAGGGTTGCTTAACAAGGACTAGCAAACTCCTGGATTGGGGGCAGGGGGAGATGTCTAGCTTGGTGTAAACATATAAATATATAAACATATATGAATGTCTCTAAAATATAAATATAATTCTTGAGAATAAACCTCAGGGTTCAAGTGACACAAGTGTTCCTGTAAAAAGAATGATATTGGAATATCTGTTCTAAATCCAGGTTGGTCAATCTTGAGGTAGGGCCACATAGACTTTCCAACTCCTAGTAGAGAAAGATTTTGAGTTAGAAATGGAAATGGGTATACACATACACACATACACATAAATACACATACTATATATATATATATATATATATATATAGAGAGAGAGAGAGAGAGAGAGAGAGAGAGAGAGAGAGAGAGAGAGAGAGAGAGAGAGGGGGAGGAGAAGAAGGGAGAGGAGGGAAGGAAGGAGATATATCATTTATATATATTATATATATATATATTGTATGGGTGTGTACATTTGGGGTGTTGCCTGTCCCTCTGCTCATGAAAAAAAAAAGTGAGGAGCAGGAGTTCTGTTCCACCTCTGCCCCACCAGGGAGGGCCCCACACAGAAAAACATGGTCCCCTGTACTTTGTCCTACAGGAACAGGGAAAGAGGTAAAAGAGGGAAGAGTGAGGATGCTGTCTTTGAACCCTGCCCATCTTTTGTTTCCAGTCAAATCCAGCTCTTAGGTCCTGGTCAGGGTCCTTTGCCCTCCAAGGACCCCTACAGGTTGTCAGAAAGGCCATCTGGTCCTCCGGACTGCAGGCTCTGCCTCAGCTCTCTGGGTCAATGTTGGTAGCATGGGGGATGACAGGAGAATGTAAGCTTCTTACTTTTTTTGTCTCTGGATTCCTAGCACTTAGCATACTGCTCTGTCCATCGCAAGCACTGACTGAATGTTTGCTCAGTTTAAGTGAAGGCAATATTGAATTTTGGCAATCCTGTGAACCACAGAAAGCTTCTGCCTCAGGCCAATATCATGTCATTGGCCCCCTTTTCCTGAGACCTTTGGTAAAATGCAGGTTGGCAAAAGTAGAGTTAATATTGCTATGTCCTCAGCCCTTTCCCTATAGTACTAGGCAGCATGGATGGTGGATTGAGTGATGGTGGCCTGAGAATCAGGAAGCCCTGAGTCAGGGGGTGCTATCTCTAGTACTCGCTGACTGTCACCCTTGATCTCTTAGTGTCCCAGGCCCCTATTCAAGAGAAAGAGTTCTTAGTTACTGCTAATTTGCAAGGTTGGAGGAAGTTTCCACAAAGAACTTCCCTGCACAGATGGGACAGCCTGAGGGAAAAAAAGATACGGGGGAGACTGAAAAGAGGAAGATTCTGACTTGGGAGAGAGAAGGGAGTTTGTGTTTTGGAGAGACTGCAGGACTGTGAGGAGGAGGTGGTGGTGGTAGTAAGAGGATGGATCAGAGGCCCCCGGCTGGAAGGGTCCCAAGAGGCCACCAGGTCCAGCTTGCCTGTTTTACAGATGAGGACACTGAAGCCCAGGTTGGAGGAGAGGTTTGCTCACGAGTGCATAGCAAACAAGAGATGGAAATTTGAATGCAAGTCTCTGAGTTCAGAGTTGGTACCCTTTCCACCGAACCATACTACCTCTGTGGTGGAAATAATAATGTTTTTAATGTTTGCGGCACGTTCAACATGTATGATCTTACAGCAGCTTTGTGAACTCCATGTTGCTATTATCAGCCTCATTTTACAGGTGAGGAGATTTTGAACTCATGTGACTTGTTGGCCTGGGCTTTGGGCCCATGTTTTCCTGAGCCCAAGAGCTTTGTCCACTATATTCTGCCGTCATAAGGGCGCTGGCCTCTTCCTATACTTGTAGGGAAAGCAGAAAGCTGGCCATAGAGTTTGTCTGGACAAACTAGTTTGGGCTTTTTAAGGGTATCCTGGTCGTAAGTCCTTCATATCCGTCTTTCTAGCCTTCAGACTCTGTCTCCAAGGGAACAAGACTGCTGTTTTACTTTGTTGGTAGGGGGAGAAGGGGCAAGGGCTCTATGTGAACTTCCATCATTAGCAAAACCCTGTACTTATCTCCCCCTGCCCTCCCCTGCCCCCCATCTAAGGTTCCCAAAGGTTTCTCTTTCCCTCTTGCCTTTGATGACTGATCCTCATTAAAGAATACTCTGTCTGGATACAGCTGGGCAGGCAGATTTATAAAAATGACTTGAGAAAATAAGCCTGAGAACCCTCCAGCAGTGGAAAAGTTTGGCTTTTCATAAGGCATCCATGATAAATTCCCTTTCAGGTTTTAGTGTTTACACAGAACAGAGAAACAGAAAGATATTGTTTTTGAGTAGAGTTGGCAACCTACAGAAGATGGTTTTCTGAAATGTTTTCCTCTCCTCAAAAGCAAGTTGGAACAGGATCCATTTTGGGCTTAACCTGGTGAGGCCTTGAACTGACATAGCTCAGAGGATTGATGTTGGTTGCAAAGGGCACAGGGTCCCAGGGTCGAATCAGGTTTGAATCTGCTAAGAGTGGAGTGTTTGCAAGAGGATGTCTTGGCTTCTGTTGGCTTACTATCTAAAGGCTTTTTTTATCAGGAGAAGGAAATGTGTGTATGTATGTGTGTGTGTGTGTGTGTGTGTGTGTGTGTGTGTGTGTTTACTCACTTCAGAGATGCCTACACAAACTCTCCAATATGAAGGTATTTAATTCAGTTTGATTCAATTCAACAAGCACTTATAAGCACTAACCATGGCACAAGGAGCGGGCAACATGGGGCAATGAATTAAAAAAAAACACCCTTAAAGTCACAAAGACCTACCTGGGCTGGAGTCCTGCCTCCAAAAAATTTTGGCTATGGGACCCTGGGCAAATCATTGCAGCTATCATTGACTCAGGAAACTCTCTAATGACTCGAAATTTCTGAGCAGGACTTGATCTGTACTGGTAGAAGATAAGTCCTTCACCTTGAGCTCCCTAGCAATAATGAAATTACAGGCCTGTCCAAACAGCTTCACAAAGAAACAGGGGAATATATCTATATATGCACTAGAACTTGTGATTATGTGTATGTGTGTGTGTGTGTGTGTGTGTGTGTGTGTGTGTGTGGAAGGTCTTTCTGCCTGTGATCCATCCATCTAGCTGCATCCACACAGAAGGGCCATTCTAAGATACTGTGTGAGTCCATATTTCTACAACTATTGATCATGAGCCCCTACTGATGCATTTATCTTTAATAGTCAGCCAGAGGACACAGCTTAAAACAAAGGCATTTAATGAAATGACATAGTAAGGAAAGTAGCAACATGAAGCTGGGGTATATTGACCTACAAACATACCTAGCATCAGCAGAGAAAGTAGACTTACATATATACATTTGTAAAGGAGGTTGCAGCGAAACAGTACTAGAGCCAGTGAGCCTGAATTCAAATTTCACCTGTTGGTTATTATGTGTATAACTTTGAGAAAGTCACTTAACCTTCTTTTAATTAGGTTCCATATTTGTAAAAGAGGCAACTAGATGGCTCAGTGAATAGAGTGCTGGGCCTGGAGGCAGGAAGATCTGAGTTCAAACTCGGCCTCAGACACTGGCTATGTGAACTTGGGCAAGTCAATTAACCCTGCTTTCCTCAGTTTCCTCATCTGTAAAACTATCTGGAGAAAAAAATGGCAAATTATTCTAGTATCTTTCCCCCCAAAAAATGGGGTCATAAAGAGTCGGATATGATTGAAATGATTGAACAACAGTAACAAATATTTATAAAACACAGAGATTGAACTAGACGGTTTTTCCCAGCTCAAAACCATGATTCTGTGATCTCTTAGCCACCCTGGGGAAAAAAAGTAATGAAGGTCACTTTTATCATAGTCTAGGAAAATCCATGTATCTTTTTCTGTCAAAATAATTTATTTCTTGTTTTCCTTTGAGAAAAACCCAGCTCCATTTAAGAAATGTTTACCTAACTATATCTCAAATTTCATTATCCAGTGTACCTCTCACCAAAGGACAGGATTTTTTTTCTTCGTTGGGGTTACTGGTAGATAATTCTCTTGAACTAATACCTGTCACTTAATTTAGCCTTAGAAATTAAAATTATGCCATACTGGCAGCCAGGCCCTTGGCGCCTCCATAACTAGCAGGTGAATGTGGTTACCTGCAAGGTAAGGAGCCCAGGAAACTGACAACTGCACCTTTAACCCTTTAACTGTCATTCAGGAAGAAGGTCCTGAACTTAGAGAAGTAAAGACAAGTCTGTGGCCTCTTTAAAAAAAAATGCCATTTGAATTTAAAATGAAATCAGAGCAGGCCAGTGTGTGTGAGGGAAAGACACCCACAAAAACCCAGCCAGAGTGTGTCGGATTACTGGAACAATTTGATTTTGTAGGAGAATTTGGCTGCTATTTTGAGGATGCCACCAAATAAGGTCTATTTATATTGATATAAATAAAAACCTATACCATACACAAGAGCAGTCTTTTCAAGAGCCAGAAATGGCTTTTTCTGTGGTATAATTCACAGCTCCTGTTGCTCGTTTGAGCTGGATGTTCATGAATCTAGAGATGATTTATTGGGGATAAAAATGCTTTCTCTCCTCATCCCTTCGGTCGGCATCTGTGTGGCTGTTTCAGTGGAGCCTCGGGTGGTGGCTGGGGTGGTGTGGGGTGGGGGTCACTTTGAGGAAAGCTCACTCAGATTTTTCAAGGTTTCATTCCTTTTTCTTAACAAGTTAAATGCTCATGATTACTTTTACAGCTTGAGTGCAAATGCGATTAAAGCCCCCAGTTCTCTCCTCTTTCTGGAATCATTTTCAAACCTGGAATCTGATAGCAGTTTTAACTCTCAAAAATTCCTGGAGAAGGGAATGCCACCCCCTCCAAGGTTGCCCAAGGGACTGATTTTACCTCCTCTCCCCCTTGCAGGCTCCGTCTTATCAGTGACAATAACTCATCTTTGTTTTAGCCTTGAAAGAACTGGTTTACACAGTCATGATTGAAACCTGTTATGGTGATTGTTTTGTTGAGTGTTTAAGGATAGAGAAGTACAGAATTTATAGCCTAGGAAATATAGTATCTACTATACTGGGAAATGATTAATTTTTGCCAGATAAAAGTAGTGGCAAACAAGTAAATAGGAAATGGAGGAAGGAGACTTCATTTCCTTGTCTATAAAATTTGGTTAATACCTGAGATAACAACCCTGAGGGCAGTGGAAAGAGTGTGGAGTTCTGAGTCATGGGCTTTGGGTTCAAATCTCATGTCTACCACTTCCTACCTATGTGACCTTGGGTGAGTTATTTAAACTTGCTGGGATTCACATTTCTTGGGAGGCAACACTAAGAGGACTGGGAAGGGTCTTGCATTTGGAGTTAGAGGACCTGGGTTTAAGTCTTGTTTCTGCTGCTTACTACCTTTATGACCTTGGGAAAGTTATGTAATCGTTTGGGTCATAGTGTCTTCAACTATAAAATGAGGGATTTGGATGAAATGCCTTCTAAGGCCCGTTCTAGCCTTAACTGTGATCCCATGATCTCAGGTCACCTAACATCCCTGGACCTCAAGGTCCACATTTGTGAAATGAAAGTCTTATACTAGATGGCCTCTTAGGTTCCCGCCAGCTCCACATATCTGGTCCTATGAGCCTACTTCATAGATTTTGAAGCTCAAATATGAATGAATGAAGGAATGAATAGCCATGTATTAGGTGCTTACTTCATGCCAATGACTATGCCAAGAACTGGTGATACAAAGAAGAAAAATAAAGACAGACTCTGTCTTCAAGGAGTTTACCTTCTAAGAGGAAAACTCTAAAGGGCATCTGTGTCATAGGAATGGCGGATGGAGCCAAAGGGCAATCAGGTCTTTTCTAGAGCAACGATAGTGTTGGTTTGATGCCAACGCTCAGAGCTAGGGCAGAGGTGGAAAGGCGTGTTTGTAGGTGGGTGGAGGGGGAGATGGAGACACTTTCCAGGGTAGTTGAGAAAAAACGTCAATGTTGGGAAGGGCCTGGTTTCCTAATGGCTATTGGTTTGGAATGGGAAGAATATTTGGGAGATGGAAAGATAGAGGGAGCTATTTCCTGCTTAGTTTATATCCTGAGCTGTCCTCTGTGCAGAATATTTACCACTTAGTGCATCTGTGACCACAGAGACATTTCCGTGTAGGGAGTTCTATTGCTATTCATTTCTGGGTAGAAGAAGAGTCCTGAAAGAGAGCTTTTTCCAGCACATCTATTCTTCATTGAAGGGTGGCCAATGGACATACAGTTTCCTAGGGATAAGCCAAGAAATTGTCTGTTCTGTGATCTCCATGGTTACCTTTCCTTATGCCAATCAGAGTAGCTGGACACTCCTGGGATGTGGGTAAAGGCATCCTGCTGAAGAATTTCCCACTCATTATGTCCACATTTTACACTTGTTTTCTCAAACTGTAAAAAATCACACCATTTCCAGCTTTGGTAGCTCCATTTAGTAGAAATAGTCTGAACAAATGGAAATAGAGGCAACCACTCACACTTGGCATGAACTAATTGGAATGCCTTGCTTTGGTCCCATCATATTAGACAGGAACACTTAATGGGGACATCGATGGGCAGCAAAGGAGGTAATCTGCTTCCCTTTACCCATCTGTGTAAATGGGAGCTTTGGACAGGCAAAAGGAAGGAGGACAATGTCAGAAGTTGGGAAGAGGGTTACCACAAAGTTGTACATGAGCCAAGATTGAGAGACGGGAAGGTGAATCAGGTCAATACGTGTTTATTATGTATCTACTCCCTAACAGGCATGCGTTATGTACTAGGGATACCAAGAATGGGAAACAAACAATCGCTGCTCTCACAAAGCCCATGATCTAATTGGGAAAGACAACGTGCAAACAACCATGTACAAACAAGATATAAATTGGAGTTAATCCACAGAAGGAAGGTAGTAGCATTAATCATCATCATCATAATAATAATAATAATAATAACCACTAACATTTATATAATGCCTACTATGTGCCAGACACTGCACTAAGTGATTTACAATTTTTATTTCATTTGATCCTCACAACAACCCTGGGAGGTAAGTGCTGTTATCCTCCTCATTTTTTAGAAGAGGAAACTGAGGCAAATAACAATTAAGTAGCTTGCTCAGGCTTCACACACAGCCAATAAGTGTCTGAGTCAACATTTGAACTCAGGTCTTCCTGATGCAAGGCCTGGGATGCTATCCACTGTGCCACTTAGCTCCTTCCATTGAGGAAGATTTGGAAAGGCTCTTGCAAAAGGTGAGATTATTAAGATTTGAAAGAAACCAAAGAACCCAGGAGACAGAGATAAGAAATAGGCCCTTTGAAATGTTCCTCCCCAATGACTCTGCCTTTTCCCATGCAAACTAATTACCTAGGTCAACTAAGAACCTAATTCGGGTTGAGGATATAATGGTAAAAATAAAGAATATTTTCCTTGGATAGTGCAGGCTCTCATTTACCTCATTTTTTAAGAATTTAAGTATTATTTTTTTGTCCACACCTTCTAGAGATTCCTCAGAATTAGGGAAAATGTGCTTTCAGAGTAAAAGTGCCATGCACCCCCTACCCAAGGGACTTCTTTAGCATCCTCTAGATCCACTTCTCTTCATAAGAAATTTCCATCTTCTGGCCACTATTCATTGGTCAGAAGCTGAAAGGCAAGGAATATCTTTTCTTTTTGGTCCAAGAAACCATCTGTGAGAACACATTCCTTTCATCTGGTGGGGTTTTGGGGACTTAGAGGAGCAAGAATGGATTTGTACCTACTGGCCTTCCCATCGCTAGTTTTCCCTACACTCCTGTGGGGCACTGTGCAATGTACAGAGCACACTGCCCAGCTTCCCAATGATGTAAGGACATCTATCCGTTACGTGAAACCCAAACCCTATTTAACTGGACCCAGCAGGAGAGATAAGAGGTATGAAGAGGACCACACACTGTTGTAATTGCAGGGAGGGTCGGGTTGGGCAAAACTGGACTGAGTGCAATTATTCAACTTGGCAAGAATCCAGGTGAATGAGGCTTAGTGCCTTAACCTTGCTAAAAATGCTATAGCCCATTTAATCACACCAACAGTAGACCATGGATTCGTGTGATATTTGAGTGGGTGGACAGATCAGAGTAGTCAAGGGATTTATCCTTAGGTGTAGTCAGTGATGTTCTAATTAGCAAGATCATCAAGGCCCCCGCATCTGGCTTCGGATTGGTTGGTTTATTTCATATCGCCTTTATGCAAAGGAAAGGTAGGTGTACCTATTGGCCTTTCATATTGGTTCTGTTCATAGGATCATAGATTTGGAGTTGGGTGAGTCCATAGACATCATTCAGTCAGGCCGCCTACTTTACAGATTTTATTCAACAGACATTTACTAAGTACCTAGGGTATGCCAGGCATAGTGCTGGATGCTAGAGATACAAGCCCAAAATACAACATCTCCTTCCCTCAAGGGGCTCCTATTCTCCTGGGAGTAACATACACAGATAAGAAAATACAGAGGAATACAAAGTAATTAAAAGGTACTAACAATGGGGAAGAGTAAGGTGACTTGCTGCCTCTGGGCCTCAATTTCCTTTTCTGTAAAATGTTGTTATACTAGATGTGTTCTAAGGTCCCCTCTAGCCCTAAATTCTAACATCCTATGGCCCCATGAGGCTGACTTCAAGTTGAAGTTGGTCTAAATGATTAACTTACACAGGTCAAATGAAGTGGTATATGGAGAGAGATTGAGGGAATTAAAAATAAAAAAAAAAGGATATGGGGAAGAAGGGCAGAGGACGTTGGAAAAAAAGATGCCTGCTCTTTCTCAAGCAGTTGCCACACTCCAATGATCTCAGTGGATTCCTGCTGCAAAGTACCTTCCCCTATGGCCCCTTGTCCTGTTTATGAAATTGGTTAGTTATAAGTGTTTTTTTGGCCTTTGTGGCTAAGGGAATTCAGAAGCTTCTTCATGAATATCACCTTGATGATGATGATGAATGTCCATCCAGCTTTGGGAAGGAAGGAAATATTTATCAAGCACCTACTATGTGCCAGGCACTGTGCTAAGCTCTTCACAAATATTGTCTCATCTGATCCTCACAACAACCCTGTGAGGTAGGTGATATTACTATCCCCATTTTATAGTAGAGGTAACTGAGACAAACAGAGATGTTAAGTGATTTGCCCAGGGTCACACAGTTAGTAAGTGTCTGAGGTTGGATTGGAAGTCAGGTCTCCCTGACTCCATATCCCCCGCTCTATCCATTGTGCCACTGGGTTATTTCTAGCTGGTTAGCCTTTAGGCTTAGACACATCACAAGAAGGACTTTCAATTTTCTCATTTCCAGTGACAACTCGCAGAGAAGAAATGATACCCAAGTGATGCTCATGAGAGTTTAGAGTTTCTGTCTGAAGGGTCTGAATCTGTACTCACTACCTTGGTAATCAGTTTCCATGGGTCAATTCCAGGAAAACTATATGGAAGCCATTGTTTTCATTAAAGTTCTGGAGTTGGGTTGAGTCTCATGAAGAGTTTGTGTTCTCTGTTTTCCCTCAGTGTCAGATGAAACCCGGACTTTCTTAGAGTTTCAGAGAACCGTAAGATTTAGAATTGGAAGGATCAGTAAAAGGCAACGTGGCCCCGTGGAAAAAGTCAGAGGACCTGGCTTCAGATTTTTTTTTGTGAGAATCTTTCCCGGATTCCCACAGTTATTAGTGCTCTCTTTTTCAAATGATCTTGTATGAAACTACCTGTTCACAGGTTGTATCCCTCCCAGTAGAATACAAGTTTCACTGGGGAAGGGATTGCTTTTTGTTCTGTCTTCCAAATCCCCTGCACCTAGCACAATGCTATGCACATCAGAGATGTTAACAAACACTTGGGTAATGTCATTTTAACTCAAAATATTATGGCCACTAAACTTTTCTGCTCATGTTCTTCCCCACTTCTAGATCCCATCCCAGGAGAATGTAATCTCCTTAAGGGCAAAGACTGTTCCATTTTTCATATACCTCTTGCCTCTCATAGTACAACTATTTAAGAAACACTTGGCAGCTTTTACTAACTCTCATTCTGGGGTGATACCCTCAAGATTTTGTCTTTGGCTCAATTCTCTCCTGGTAACCTCCTCAGCCTTCATGAGTTTTAATGTCATCTCTGTTCAGGTGACTCCAAGATCTGTGTATGGAGCTCCAGTCTCTTCCCCGAGAGCTTCAGTCCTATGGCACTTATTACCAAGGGACATTTCAAACTGAATGTCCTGGAGATGTCTCAACATCAACAGATACTGGACCAAAGTTATTTTCTGCCTTCTCCCCCAAGCCTGGTCACCATCTAAACTTCCCTGTTTCTGGTGAAGGCACTACCATCTTTCCAGTCTCCTAGGTGCATGACCTTGGCATAATCCTTAACCACTCCACTCCTCTCCATCACTTCCCTCCAATCACTTGTCCCATCTGTGCATTTCCATTTCACATTGCTCACTTTTTGCCCCATTTCTACTCTCCCAACTGCTGCCTTAGCTCAGGCCTTCCTCACTTCTCACTTGGCTTACATCTCTGCCTCAAATTTCTCACTGCTTTAGCTTATCTTATTTAGTACTTTTCCTTAGAGTCACTAGAAAGTGTTTTTTCATAAGTGAAATTCTGGCCGTGCCACTCCCCTACTTAGTCAACTCTAGTGGCTCTAGGATCAAATGTAGTAAGTTTCTGGGTTTAGCTTTGAATGCCTTTTCCAACCTGGTCCCACTTCATTGGACAAAACCCCCCTTCTCACACTCTACATTCCGGCTGGATTGGTCCTTTGTCTTTTATGAGTGACATCTATCTCCCGTCATCATGCTTTGCATGATCTACCCTCCATGCCTAGCATGCACTCACTCCTCACTTTTGCCTCCTAACACCGCCTTCTACATGAAGCTCTTCCCGATTTCCCCTAGCTGCTCGTGGCTCCCTCTCAAACTACCTGATCCACCATCGATGTCTTCGTATTTCTGCTCTTTTTATTTATTCAGCATATGCTTAAATATTGCACTTGTTAGCTTCCCTCATAGAATGTGAGCTCCTTGGGGATAGGGATTGTTTCAACCATTTTCTTTGTATCCCAAGCATCTAGTCAAGTGTCCAGCATGTGGAAAACACTTAAGGGCTTCTTGATTGACTGAATTCAACCCTTTCATGTTGCTGGTGAGGAAAGGAGGACTTACAGAGTGACCTGGCCAAGGTCACCCAGGCAGTAAGCAGCATAGAAAGGATTCAAACCCAGATCATCTAACTCAAGCTCAGTGTTCCTTCTGCTCCTCAGGACTTCAGCACAAGCCATACCAAGTCTCATGCTCTTGAATGGGAATAGGTCTGGTGTTGCCTGGGCTGCCCTGTTTTCTAGAACTCAAGTGGAAAGATAAGGTGCTAACAAAATAGGAATCTGGGTTGGTCCATTTGGTGGACGAGGTCACTCTACACCCATCTTTTATTTTTGCTGCCTCTGTTCTTGACTCATCTGGGGACATGGACACACAACCCCATAAAGTGACTCAGGCTGTCAGGAGGTCTTGATGAAGGGCTCTTCAGTCATCAGTGCAGTGTAATCAGCACAGGCTCTGAGGGGCAGCCTGACTCCAAGGACACCATGTCTGGGGACAGGTGTGCACACCAGCCAATCAGGGAGCAGCTTGCCAAGCCAGGATCTTCCTGGCTTCCAACGGCAGATGGCTGTGATTTATCAGTGATAACGTACTTCAGCTGAACCTCCATACCAGTTTGCCGGCAAAATTCACCTTATGGTCTTTTGATGAGAGTCATATTAACCAACACAGAGATGAGTAACTTAGCAGTGGGATTGGTTCTATAGCCTTTTACTCTAATAAGGAATTATGACTCATTACTCATGAAGCAGCTGCTTACCAGGTGGGGCATGCTGTTCTTGCAGTGGCAACGGTCCCAATAAGTACAGGAGGGTAAATGGTATGTGTAGTGAAGAACCTTCCGGATTTGCTATGTGCAATTTTTCTTGCAGCTAAACTCTTTGCTAATACCATAGGAAAGCTCAGACTTTTCATAGCCCACAGGTAAGCGCTGTCCATCCATAAGTGACATTTGAAAATGGACAAAATTATTAGCCAAAGGGTGCTTTATGGCAGAGCTTCCTGAGAAGAAAGCCAGTGATAATAATCATAGCAGACATCTAATAGGAAAGGGAAGAGGAAAGGGCATAAGCAGTTATTCCTACTATGTGCCAGGCACCGTGCTAAGTGCCTTACAAGTATTATCTCATTTGACTCTCAACTCTGGGAAGTTAGAGCTTTGCATATTACCTTCATTTTTTCAGATGAGGAAACTGAGGTTCAGAGAAAGGAAAGAGTTTGCCCATATTTCACAGGCAGTGAAAGATCTGAGCAGGATTTCCACCCAGCTCTTTTGGATTCAAACTCCAGTGTTCTGTTCATTAAGTCACAAGACAAGCAGATGCATATAATAACTAATAACAGAAATTTACATAGCACTTTAAGTTTTTCAAAGCACACAGGCATTATCTTTGTCTGATATTTACCCTAGCACTCCAAGGTGAGTCATATAATGGGGCCACCCCCATTTTAGAGGTGAGGAGATGAACTCTAGAGAGGTGGCTTCATCTTTCTGCAACGAAGTTAGGCTCCTTGGCTGTTCTGGGTAGGAACTGGATTCTTGGTCTCACTCAGGATGCTATTTTTCATATTAATTATCATGTAATAAAAATATTAAAGGAGAAAAAGTTAGAGACGCATCTCAATAGTTCAATTTGCCATTCTCCCTTTGTCCTGCCTCCCATGAGGGATCTCTCCCCTGGGCAGCACGATTCATCTCCATTTTTATGAACTTTCCATCTCAAACCTGTTCCATTGTGACGCTGCTCTGCTAGCAGCGATAAACACTGAGGAAGACACAATAACTTTTCTCCAGTGACAGAGAAATGAAATCATAAAAGATAATGAAGAAAAAAGGAAACCTCAAAATAGGAAGGGGCCAGCAATGAGAGGCTGGGGCAGCAGAGTTTCTAGGCCATTTGCCAATTAGAGGATCCCGAATTTCAGAGCTCGGACAAAGCCTCGAAGGCAATTTAGTGTAACCTCTTCATTTTACAGAAAAAGATACTGAACTACAGAGAGGTCAAATGACTTGCCCCAATTCTCACAGCTGGCCGGTGATACCCTTGGACCTTAGGTCTCCATCCTTGTGAGAATCCAATGAGATAACGTTAAGGCACTTAGCAAACCTTGAAGCTCTGTAGAGATGCTAGCTATTGTTATTTTAAATCAATTGCTTTAATTTTAAATTTAAGTGAACAATTTTACATTAATCACGTAGTTTATGTTGTTAAGTCACGGCTGACTCTCTGGGACCCGTTTGGAGTTTTCTTGGCAAAGATACTGCCGTGGTTTGCCATTTCCTTCTCCAGCTCATTTCTTGCCCACGGTCACACAACTAGTACATGTCTGAGGTTAAATTTCAACTCAGATCATCTTGATTCCAAACCCAGCATTCAATTCACTGTGCCACTTAGTGACAAGCTATGAATTACTTTGTAATATTATTATAATTAATTACTTTACTGTGTGCTTTTTCATTGTGGGAGCACAAAGCCTTAGCAATTGCCATTGTGACCATGGGGCATAGCCTTTGCTTTATCAAGTTGGCCAAATGGGCTATTATACATTTAGACAAGCAAAATCTCTTGCTTCTTTCGAATCCCTGACCTCCTCCCCTCAAAAAAAAAAAAAAGTCTTCCAGTGGCCTTTATTGAAAGTTAAGGCAAATCATTTAAGCATTTTAGGATCACGAAATCTATAGCTAGAAAGGCTTTTAGAGGTCATCAGACTAGAGATTTAGGGCTGGGAGGGGCCTTGGAAGCCACCACGCACAACCTCTGGATTTCACATTTGTGGACTCTGGAGCTCAGATGGCGGACTGACTTGTTCCCGTACAGGTAATAAGAACCACGGACTAGTATCAAATGAGCTTTGCCATTGTTCCTGAATGGGGAGGGGAATGCATAGTCATCCCTCCTCCTTCTCTCACTGTTCTTTTAATTTCTTGGACCTAAATGCCCCTCTCTAATCACCATTACCCTCTGTGTATTGTTTCTGTCATTAGAAGGCAAGTTTTTAAGGGGCAGGGACTCTGCATTTTTTAAAAATTAATTTAATTTTAGTTTTCAACGTTCACTTCCATAAGCTTTTGTTTTAAATTTTCTCCCCCTCTTTCTCTGCCTTCCTCCCCAAGATGGTGTGCAATCTGATAAAGGCTCTACATATACATTCCTATTAAACATATTTTCACATTAGTCATGTTTTAAAGAAGAATTAGAACCAATAGGAGGAACCACAGGAAAGAAGCAACAAAATGAAACAAAAGAAAAAGAGCAAACAGTATGCTTCAATCTACATTCAAACTCCATATTTTTTTTCTCTGGATGTGGATAGCATTTTCCATCATGAGTCTTTTGGAGATGTCCTAGATCCTTGCATTGCTGAGAAGGGCTGTCTATCAGAGTTAGTCATCTGTATCCCCCACATTTTGCTCAGTGTTTAGTAAGTACTTACTGAATGCCTTTTTACTTGTAAGTGGCACAGGCAAGATTCAAACCCATTTTCTCTAGCTGTAGATGTGTCCCTGTTTCCCACATCATTAATGTTTTAGATTACTCAGATGTGAATAGAACCTTTTTCTCTTATTGAGGAATTTATAGTATCTACAAACAGCTGGAAATAAAATTTATCACTCTGATTTTAGCTTGCTCACTGCAAAGTGCCATGGTGGGCTCTGAGTTAGGAAATTGAAACTCAAGGATGCCAAGCACGCTGTGAGAGGAGCGCCTGCTGAAAGCTACCTGGGTGCTTTTTGTGAGCAGCTGCCCAGCGGGAGGTAAATACAACCATTTGTGGAAAATACAACTTGCTAAATTTAGAGAATAAGTCTTTCAAAGGCCCTCTGCAGCCCCTTTCAAAGGAGTACCTCCCACTTACAGATGTTGCTTTTCTGCATCTCATTCCAGTACATGAGGGCAAGTGTTTGCTTTCTCTAAATTCTCCAGTCTAAGACAGTCATCTGAGAGTAACCATCTTTCCTTTGCTGCCATGAAACTTGGAAATTCTAGCAGAATCACTGCAGAATCTATGTCTGGTGCTCTCCGTGGTGCAAATGACAGGCTTGTTGGAAGGGACTTTTCTGTAGTGTTTGAACTGCTTGAAGGTAGAGACTGTTGGCCATTTTGTCTACACCCCCAGTCATGTGCATTTCACAAATGCTTTTTGGATTTGATCTTGGTGATAATTTAGTCTACACTCATGTTTTGTAGCTGAACAAATTTGAGTATCAGAGAGGGAAGACACTTACCCAAGTTATACAGATCGTATATGGAAGAAGGATTTGAATACAGGTCTCCAGACCATTAAAAAAAATCATATTCTCCAAATTATATTACATGGCTGAGGATAATGCACCTCAGAAGTTTCTCATTTGTGGATGACCCAGAGGTCTACATAGACATGTGAGTACAAAGCCCCCAATTTACAGAGAAGGAAACTGAGACTCCAGGTGGTTAATTTGCTTGCCCAAAGTGACACAGTAAGTGGCTGATCTGGGATGCAAACCCAGGTCCTTTGATCCCAGATCCAATGGTTTTATAAATGATAATAATAATATTAAAATTTACACATATATCTCATATATATACTCATATATTGTTCTATTGTCTCAGTCGTATTTGACTCTTCATCTCTCCATTTGGGGTTTTCTTGGCGACGATACTGGAGTGGTTTGCAATTTCCTTCTCCAGCTCATTTTTACAGTTGAGGAAACCGAGGCAAAGGGGTTAAGTGACTTGTCCAGGGTCACACATCTAGCAAGTATTTGAGGCCATATTTGAACTCAGGTCTTTCTGACTCCATTGCGCCACCTAGCTGTGCTGTCATATATAATACTATTTAAATAGCAATTTTGTTACTTCTACAGAACAGGGAATTTATTTGTCTTAAGAGTTTCTGCAGTTTTGAATAGACCACTGACATTCCTTCGTCAGGATAGACCACTGATAACTGAATATAAACATATTTGCTTTCTTTTGAAATTCTATGTTTTTTATTTCACATAATTTGAAAACATTCTAGGAAGGGTCCAGTAGGCTTCACCATACTGCCCGAGTAGTCTTAACAACAACAACAAAAAGTTTTACAACTCCTGCCTTAGTTGATTGTTTCATTTTAGGTCATGAGATCACAGATTTACAGTTGGAAGCAATCTTAGAGGGCATTTAGTCCACCCTTCTCCCCAATTTACAGATCAGGAAATTGAATGAAACTCAAAAATATTTAGTGACTTGCTCAGGATCCCACAGCTAGTTAAGTGCCTGAGGTAGCATCTGAACCCAGATTTTCCTGGATCTAGATCATCATTCTTTCCACAGACTCGTTTCAGTTTCTGTGGATGAGAAAATCAAACAAATTATTTCCTGGTAGTCAAAAGTTTAGTGATACTCCTTTTGTTCTTTTATCCCTGGTCCTCTGATGATAGATTAGAGCAGTCTGGTATGATGGATAGAGTCAGGTAAACCTGAGTTTGAATTCCATCTAAGACACTTACTGAATATGTGACTCTGGGCTTCAATTTCTTCATCTAAACACTGAGGAGAATGGGTGTGATGACATCTAAGATCCCTTTCAACTTTAAATCTCTAAACCTATAAACTAAAGTGCAGCTACTGACTGATATGGAGAAGGATACTTCGATATGAATTCCTTATTTGTAAGTTGAGGGATTGGCCTGATGACCTGTAAGGTCCCTTTGCATCTCTAAACCTATGCTTCTGTGATTCCTCCACAGAGTTCACAAGATTATTGTGTGTAAAGGATTTTCCAAACTTTAGGAGCATCTTGGTGCATGTTGGCTAGAGGTCCTGGTGAGAGACCAGGTTGGCATACACTGTCAAGCTGTGGGCTACTGGGCCAATCACTTAACCTTTCAGAGCCCCTGGCAACTCTCTGAAGGCATGAGTGGTCAAGAAAGTGCATTGGTAGAGAATGTTTACTCAGCAGGCTTTCCCTATACTGATAAAGTCTCAGCTCCGGTCCAAAGAACAAGAAGATCTGGCATTTCCATGCCATTTTAAGGTTTGCATAAAACTTTGCACGAATACATTGTCTTGTATGAAGGATGCTGGTAAGCTGGAGAGCATCAGGAGGACAACTGAGATGGTGAAGGTCCTCAAGTTCAAGTTCGTGTTATGTGATGATCAATTGAAGGAGCTGGGTTTGTGTCACCTAAGAATGAGAAGACCTCGAGGAGGGGAGAGCTGTGATATCTGCCTTTGAGCATGTGCAGGGATCTGATTTAGAAGAGATTAGCGTTGGGTTATTGGGCACAGAGGGAAGAACTGGGGCCAGTGGGGAAAAAAGACAGACAGACAGACAGACAGAGAGGTAAGTACAGCATGCATTTATTTTGTGCCAGGCACCGTGCTAAGTGAAAACAAATAAGATTGACCTGCCCTTGAGAAGCTTACATTTTGTAGAGGAAAGAGGCCAATTCTGGCTTGTCACAAGGAAAAATTTCCTAACGAGGAGTGCTCCCTCAGTGTGGAATGAGCTGCCTCAAGAGGGGGCTGTTTTCCCATCACTAGGGGTCTTCAAGCGAAGGCTGGATTGACCGCTCATTGGGGATTTAGATGAGAGAATACATTTTTTTTTGGTGTTGATTGGACTAGATGAATGCTAAGGTATTTTTCGAGCTCAGAAATTTTGCAATTCTCTCTGTTCCATCATACAAGGGACTTTGAATGCTGCCAGAGAAAAGCCCAGAATAGTTAAAAGTCACAAGGCCTGGCAATAAAATGTTTTCTGTTGTAGTTAGGCCAAAGAAAAAATGATGAGACTCTTCCAATTCGGGCATATTCAGAACCAAAATTAAATGTTAACAATGAAGAAAGTTGAATATGGGCTGTTAACTCATTCAGTGAAAAAAACTACTTGGTAAGCATTTGGGCAAGAGCTCAGAAACAGAACTTTATGATTTCTGAAGGCACAAGAGATAATATCAAGAGACTGACCAGCTGCTCAGTAGAAACACAGATGAATAATTAAAAATAGCCTTGAAGTTTTCAGCCAGAATATTAGCCCTTCTCTAACCTCTGAGAAGAAATAACTTCTTAAATAGTATGTAACCCAGAAACCAGAAGTAAATAATAGAATTGAAATCTGAGCAAACAATGTCAGAACAAACCAACCTCATAAGGTTTTTTTAAAGGAACAAATGGGAATTGAGAAGCAACACCATTTCACACCTTCCACTGCCAAACAACACATTAATAAGTATGCACAGAAATTCCAGGTGGGGGCTTTCCAGGTGTGCCATTTATAGAAGACACAGTGTGAAAAGGTTATGAGGTAGGGATGGAGTGAGGTGGGAGAGGAAACATATGTAGCCAAGCAGTTCAGTTTTGATATTGACCATTTAGCTTGTTATATGTGTTTGACTGAGTGGGTATTTTTCTTTCATTTTCAAAAATCCATTTATAAACCTCCTGTACCTGTTTGTTGCTTAGGTGAGTTTAGGTGGAATGGTGGTCCTCAGCTGTAGTGAGATCTTCTAGAAAATAATATCCAGAAAATAATGAATAAAGAGAAAAGGATCTGGGCAGTTGGGGGAGAGTTATGGAAGACAATAGAGTTAATTTGGAAAAAAAACAAAAACAATTTGAGGAGGTAGGATTCTTAATTAGTAGCCCAACTTGGAAAGGAAGTTATCGGCCATAATAGCAAGGAGAGGGGAAATCAGCCTGACTGAGATATAACAGGACAGTGGTACTAGAAAAATCTGAAGTACTTCAGGGCCCCTGGAGGGCAGGATCTGTACTAGAAATTGCCTGGTCTTGAAAACCTCATGGGAAATGCAGACGGAGAGATTCCATTGTGAGTTATTTATCTCCTAATCAGAACCAAGTTTTATGCTGAGATGACTCCTTGCACTGGTGTGTCCTTTGCTTTATATATACTTGTACCTGGGAAAAGGTGTTTCATTATACATAGAAATAAGGGCCCAGAGCACATTTCTGTCTTGTGGACAGAGGTCAGAAGAAATGTTTATTGTAAGAAATGGTAGATGTTCGTGGAGTTTGGGGTCTATTTCATTTTTATTTTTGTGTCAACTCTTTTTAGCACAGCCCTTGGCACATAGCATATGCTTCATAAATACTTGCTGAAGCATTAATTTCAAGAGAGGGGAAACTGTAGCCATTAGAACTATTCAGCCATAGAATGGGCTGCCGTGGGACATAGTGGCTTCCTTCTCACCGCCAGGCCTCCAAGCTAAGGCTAGATGAGCACTTGTCAGAGAGATTGGAAGGACAATTCTTGGTTAGATACACATGGGACTAGAAGGTTTTTGAGGTTCCTTCTAATTCTCATATTCTATGATTTTAGGGGCAGTGTGAGATGGTCACCAAAAGGCAAATTTGATCTCAGCCTGGATGAGTCAGGCTATATGGCACTAGGAAGCTGGTAGACCTGGTTAGACCCCAGCTGGCATTTTGTGTTCAATTCTAAGCATCATATTGTAGAAAGAACATTGATAAGCATTTGGAAGAAGGTAATAGTAATAATAATAACAACAATAATGATAGTAAATTGTAACAATAATGACAGTAATAAGTTGCTTTTGTTTGACTCTGTGTTTTGCAAAGCACTTTACAGGTATCTCATTTCATCCTCACAACCATTTTGGGATGAAGATGCTTTTATAATTCCCAGTTGTTAAGATGTAAAAACTGAAAGTCATACATCTATTAAGTGTCTGAGGCTCACATTTGAACTCAGGACTTCCTGACTTCGGGTTCAATGCTTCCTTCACTGGGCCACTTACCTGCCTAACCAGGTGAGCAGGATGAGAGAAGAGAGAAGAGTTTGAAAATGATGTGCCCTGAGGCTTAGCTTGGAAACAAAGAGGAAACAACCTGAACCATGAGGAGGTTTGATATGGAGAGTAAGTCACTTAGGGAAAGCAAAGTGGCTCTCTCTAAGTATTCGAAGGGATGTAGAGGAACACGTTTTGATCTGCCTGTGCCCTGATGGATGCAGCATTGGAGGGAATTTGCAGACAGGCAGACCTGGGCTTCCTGGGAGGCAGACTTTCCTAACCATGACTGCTTTTCCGAAGTGAAAGGTACTGCCTTGGGGGTGCTGGGGGTTCCCTTGGCAGAAGGTTTGAAGCAAAGGCCGGATGGCCACTTGTCAGGTGTGTTGTAAACCAAATCCTTGTTTAGGAAAAGGTTAGACAAGTCCTCTGTTCTCTGTTCTACCTCTGAAATTCTGTGATTTCCTGAAATGAGGGGAGTGTGGGACAGGGATGAGAGGAAGTGTTACATTTCCAATTTCTAACTATCAGGAAAAGTACCAAGCAGTCACCGGTGGCCAGCCTCGGTCAGGTCCCTCCGACTGGGTCTCTGACTCTTTCCTATCCAATCCCGTCCTGTTGCTATTCACACCTCTGCACATCAGGGCTTGTCATGTGTCTCTCCTCACCAGAGGAGACTCAGGTGGTGTAAATGGAAACACAGCAAGTGCCTTGGAGTGAGGATATTGAGAGTCTGAATCTCTCTACCTTGTTTGTAAGCCAGTAGAAAGCTTACCATAGTGAGGTTAGCAAGCCTGGTGCTCAGACTTCTTGCAACAGAATGGGGGGCAGAATGATTACACCTTACTCTTTAGCATCTATACTACTAAAGGACAGAAATGACATAAGAGATTCATCATAAATCATTTGTCTACCAACCTCAGGAATGTAATGGACAGAGGCAGGAATGGTGGCTAAGGAAAGAATAGAAGATTTACCATCTCAATTGTGAACCTTTATTTCATTGTTTTTGTGAGTTTTTAGTTCTTGAGTCCCCAACGGTTCTCAAAAGGCAAAGTTGGTCCCTGGAGAGGCAGTGTGGATATTAGGGGGTGTAATACGAAGAGCCCTACATTTGGAGTCAGAAGATGGGTTCAAATCTCAGATCTGCCTCTTACTACTAAAGGACCTTGGGGAAGTTAATTAACTTCTTGGCTTCAGTTTCCTCATCTGTAAAATGAAGGGGCTGGCTGATCTCTCAGGCCCCCTCCCATTCCGAATTTGAGATGCAGTGATACTGAGACAAACAGATAATTAACATACCGGGTAACCTGTAAGGGCCTTAATTAAGGGATGTTAATGAGTCAGGAAGATTTTCATAATTCTGCTCAGCGATGAGATACATTGAAACAATTCAGATAGCAGCACATGCCCACTTCCTCCTAGGCCAATTGTGGCACATGTCTATAATTCCTGTAATTGGGAAGGCTGAGGCTGGTGGACAGTTTGAGCTCAGGAGTTTTGAGCTTCAATGAGGGTAATGTGATTGGGTGTCTACCCAACACAATAGCATCTACCATCATTGTGAGGAACAAATGAGATAATGTATATAAAGGGTAGCTATTTTTCAGCTGCACTGTAGAGATTCATGTCCAGGCATAGGTTGGACTATGTGACCTCAAAGGTCCTGTTAAGTTCTTTGATTCTGTGGTTCTAGCTGTATGAGATCTGTTGTAATCACATTAGTTCTTTATATTAAATGAAGAGACTGAACTGTTAAGGGTTAGTCATTTGTAGGAAAACAGGTTTATCTTTCTTTCTTGTTCTTTCAGAAAATAATATCCCCCTTCCAAAAAAATGGCTTTGCATTACAGAAAATAATGAATAAAGATAAAAGGGTCTGGGCATATGGGAGGGGGTTGTGGAAAAGGGTAGCACTAATTTGGTAAAAGAGGAGATAGCAAAGGGTCCTGCATTGGCGGCCCAGCTTGGAAAGGAAGCTAGCGGCCAGAGAAGCAAAAAGAAGGGAAATCAGCCTGTTGCTTAAGGAAGGGTCACTGGCCTAGGTCCAATATGGAGCAGGTCGATGCATTCATGCACATCAGCAATGAGATTGGGTCCATGAGTGGCTGCTGCATTCCCAGCCTGTGTAGGGCTGTAGATAGAGGGACTTACAAACAAGTAAAATTAAAATAAAAAAGGCCTCTCCTTCTGAGTCACCCTTCAATATGCATTCTACTTGTTACTAAGAGATTCCAAGACAGGCTTCTGCATCATTTCAATCACCTGGAATTTCAACATCAGGGCTGGCCCAGTTCACTCACATTTCTAGGGAAGATATACACAAGAAAACAGTCCAATTTCTGGCTTATTTCTACCACCCATAAAATGTCCCCTGGAGCCCTGCTTTGGGGCACCCTTTGGGCCTGGCATTCAATCCATCAAGTCGATTTTAATGCCGATCAAAAGGTATTTGTTCCTTAGGACCAAGATGACTTTGTACTAATTCAGTCTTGTAACTTGTCTGGCCTTAATAGGTCTAAACCCTGAGGGATGGGCTAGGCAAGGATCTTCTCTGCTCTTGATGGCCCTGAACTTATTCATTGCCTTTTGGCCAAAATTCAATTGAAATTAGATCACATTTGCAATAAAAACCTTTGCAAGATTACAACAATAATAATAATTTACATTTATGGAGATATTTTGATTTTCAAACCTTTTTAGTTTATTATATCATTTGAGCTTCACCACAACCCTGGGTGGTAGGTGCTATTATTATCCCCATTTTACTGATGAGTAAGCTGTAGGTATAAGAAGGTAAGTGATTTATTTACCCAGGGTCCCCTGGTTACTAAATGTCTGGTTAAGATTTAAGCCCAAGTCTTTTATTCTGACTCCAAGCCCAGGACTCTGTCCATTATGTTTTTAAGATAACCTGGTTTGTTGTGGACAGACCATGGGTCTTTTTATTTTTTCAATACACCACTTTCAAAACAACCCTTCCTTTCGGAAGTTTAATTCAGCTAGTACTTATTAAGCTCCCACTGTGTGTCACACACTGTGTTAGATTAGGAATTTTTTCTGAGATGAGTTGGGAGGGCCTTATAATTTCTCCTATAAAACCACAATCATCATCATCATCATTATTATTGCTGTTCTTGGAGAAGCAACCTTACACTGAAAATCTTGTCCTCTGAGAATTTGGCAGCTACATTCCTGAGACTTTGGACAAGCCAGGTGAGGATGATGCTTTCTATCTCCCCATCATCCAGCCAGGCTGAGCACCAAGAGACAATGAGAATGTCTGTGCCTGGGATCCACAGACCTCCTGCCTGCTCCCTGCATCCTCGTCTGCCTTTGCTTAGCAACTGGAATATTGCAGGCTCTATGGTTCTCGCCATTTTCCCCTCTCTCATTTTGATAAAAGGAACTTTAGGACATAAGCCAGAGCCTGTAAAATATTCCTCATTTTTGTTGAGCTTCTGATTAGAACCCTGTTCATGGAATAGCAAACTTGTAGCTGTATATCCATAGGGAACTCCCCTAACTTCTCTGAGCCTCAGTTTCCTCATCTGTAAAATGATGTTACCTATAGGAATTGATTCCTTTTCACTTGTATCCCCAGGGCCCAGCACATAGTAGGTACTAAAAAAATGCTTTTTTAATGCTTGAGTGATTGATAGGACCTACTTCAGTCAATCTCTTAACAAGCATTCATTAAGTGAATACAGTGTGCCAGGCACCTTGTTAGGCACTGTAGATGTGAGGACAAAAATTAAAAAAAAATTCCTGCCCTCAAGGAGACTACATTCTGCAAGGTAAGATGACATATATAAACATACAAAAAATATACAAATGGAAAAGAGAGGTAATTTGGCAGTGGGAAGATCTGCAGGATCAGGAAAGGCCTCATATCTGAGGTGATGCTTACACTGAGTCTCGGGCTGTCATGAGGCTCTACTGAAATCATGTTCACATGATGTTCTGCTAACCTTTGGGCAACTGACAAACTGTTCAGTTATTAATTCCCTGCTGTATCTCTGATTCCCTGTTCTCTTCCCTCCCGCATCTTTGTGACCCCTTCACTTCCCTCCCCTTCTTCTGGTCGTTTTCCTCCCTTTTCTCTACTGGCTTCCCCTTCCCTGTGGGCCTTGGCCTCTTCTGGGCTTCACTTCCTTCTGGCTGCCCATTTCCCCTCCTAGCTGCCTGCCCATGCTTCTATGAGATCAAGTGATGGGGCTGGAGCCCAAACAGAAGCACCTTAGCTAGAACGTTAGCAAGCTAGAACATTAGCAAGCTAGAATGTTAGCAAGCTAGAACGTTAGCAAGGGGCTGTGCTCCATTTATTCTGATTAAAAAGAAAAATTCAAGTGTTCAAATGTGAGGCCTTCCTCCATGAAGGTGAGAGGACAGAAAGCAGAGCAAAGCAGGTATCCTCAAAGGCAAAGTAGCCAATATTGCTGGAGCTATTTATCATCTCTATTTTTATTTGGGGGCAGAGCACAGATTTTATGTTAGAGCTTTAAAATGGTATTTGGGTGTGTGTGTGTGTGTGTAGAAGAACTCTAAATTTTAGCTGTTTCTGTTTTAGTAGAATAGTATTCTTTTGATCCTAGAATTTGAAAAGTTTGGTTGCATAATTAGCATTTCTCACGATATACAGGATATATTCTAACTCACCCCCCCCAAAAGAAACAATAAATAATGGAAAACAAAAGAAATTGGATACATAACACCATAGATATAGAATTAGAAGGCCAACTCATTCAATCCCATCCTTTTAGAGATGAGGATGTTGAGGCCCAGAGAAGGGAATGATTTGTCTAAGGTCATACATGTAGTAAGTAAACAGCAGAGCCAGGAGTCAAACCCCAGTCTCTGGGTTCTTCTTTCTACCGGGCCTTCCCACCATGTTGTATAGGTCCTTACCATTGGTGACCTCCAGCCAACTCATTGTTGAACTCCAGGGGACCTTTGTGCACACCATCCATCCTTCTATTTCTGTAATGGTCTTTCTCTTTCGCATCCCTTTCTACCTTCCAAAGTACAGCTCAAATACCACTTCTTCCAGGGAATCTTCCATGATTGTCCCAAATGCTGTCAATCTTTCTCTTCTCACCTCCAATAACACTTATATGTGTGGTCCAATTCATTTATCATTTGGTGTTATATAATACAGCTGTGTGGGTTTGTCCTTGTGTTGTTAGTTCCGTGAGGGCAGGAGCAGTGCTTTAGCTGAGCCTTAGGTTTCCCTCAACGTCCACCGTAGTGTGGCTTCTGTGGACACAGTACCTGTGTGGTTCTGGCTGAATTCACTGAATGAGGAATTCGAGGCCATGCAATAGTCTTCCTCTAAAACCTTCACTAGAACACGTATTTCTTTACAGAAGGGATACCTGCATTGAGAAGGCAGTTGTTTTAATACTGATGCCCTTTGCCTAATTGGCTGTTCTAATGACAATATAGCAAATTATACCCAGGACAGGTGGCCACACACACTTTTATAGGAAAAGAAAAATGAATTGTTGTTCAACCAAGAGAAAACACCCAAATCGAAAGCTTCTCTAATTACTTGTGTTCTGTTTACTTGCCATCAGCCTACAGATTGTGGTGATGACATACAAATTAATTGGTGGCCAGGCCTGGCCATTGAAGAGTGAACTCAGAACAAATCCACACACACACACACACATACACATAAGCATTCCATAGTGACATGTAATGCGATCTTTGTTCTTCAATGATGTGCTCACTCATCCAATTCGGTTCTCTCTCCCGCCCATCTCTGTCTACCCATCCTGTGAGGCTCTTTCAACATATCCTCCATAGGGGCTCCACTCAACCTGCTGAGGGCTTTCCTCAAATTCTCTTGACATTCTGTGGATACTGGAGCATCTCTTCTCCCTCATCCTTCCTAAATGTTTAGTACATCATTCATTTGGGTAAAAACTTACACAGACACAACACACAAACTGAGGAATCAAAAATGATGGGTTGGTCACATGACATGTCTGAGGGATGACCAATGGACAGTCCAAGTGGTCCATTGATATCTTCTCAATGTCAAGAGAACTTGAGCAAGCTTTTCAACACATTGTGTGGACCCTTTGTAGTCAATTTATGGGAGGATGCAAATGAGAGTCTCGCAGAATGGATAGGCAGGAATGATGTGCAATCTGCATTACTGGAGGAAATATCCATATTGGTGACTCACAGATCATTGGAATAATTGAGTACATCTCTCTGATCATAACCTTTGGAACTTCCTTTATAAATCCTCATTTGTAATGCTTTGCAGTCTGCTTGCTACGGTAGATGATGATATTATCCTTTGGGGTTGAAGAGAAGAAAGGTCATGTAGAAATGAATAATGAAAAGAAAAAGAAAGTGGGAAGAAAATAGACTTATTTCCAGTGAAAGAGGAGAGACAGCAAATGAGTGCTGCCCCTAACCTGGCAGGAGGAATGACCTCCTGTTTTAAGATCAGCCTCCAACAAGAATCAAATGCAAGAGAAATGTGGTTGTTTGGGTCTTAATGAGGACTTTAGAAAATAGGGCTAAGATACAGAATTAAGGTGGAGTGACCTTCATCTCATCCAAGCCCCTCATTTTCCAAATGAGGAAACTGAGATTGAGCATTTCCTTGGCCCTAAATGAACTAACTACCTAAGCTCATATAGATAGCAAGAGACAGGGCCAATATCTGAACCCATGTCCTCTGACACCAAATCCTGAATGCTTCCCACTGTACCGTGATCCTAAGTATTGGGAAATGCTGGAAATATCTTTGATAAGTCCTTGTTCAAACTTTAAACTGGCATTGACCTGATCTAGGGGTTATGTTTTGTATCTTCAAGAAGATTGGAAGCTCCTTGAAAGTAAACCAAACTTTATACTTTTTTTCATATTATCCATAGTGTAATAGTGCCTGGTATGGTGCTAGATGTATAATAGTATTCGTTGTTCTGGAGATACATTATCGGGAGATTTACACAGTTTATTAAATCAGATAGAAAGCAGAAACTTTGGTTAAAATTAGCTATCCACACTAATCTTTATGTGTGTCTGCATCAGAACAAATTTTCCCGACTATCCTGAAGGCAAAATCAACAACAATCAAAAATACTTGTCAGGTTCCGTTTTTATTGAAATGACAAATAGAGTCATCTTAGAGCTTATTTAAATGAGATGGTCAGAAAACACACATTTCTGTGCATTTTTGCAAGCTACCCACAAGTCTTATCTGAAACAATTAATCTTGGCTTAGCTCTCTGGATCATAAATTAGAGTGAAGAAATTGTGATGTTGTCCTTACATTTTTTTATGTAATGTTTTGTTTTTTCCCTAATTAAATAATTTAAAATGATTTTTAATCTTTTTTTTAAAGTTTTGAGTTCTGGGCATACATTTTAAGAAACTCATCTCTTAATTTTTTTGGCTTTAGATTGAATCATTTTCCGTTACCCCTCCCCCAGATGGAATCATATATTATGGTAATAATAATAATAAACATTTATATAGTGCCATAAAGTTTGCAACAAATTTACCTATATTGTCATTTGACCTCATTCTTATGACAAAGAAAATCAATTAAGCAAAATACTCCAACAGAGAAACCTTGTCTGACGATGTATGCACAGACTTTCCTGGTAGTGCTCCACCTCTCTGCAGTGAGTGAGAAGGTGTCTTTAATGATTCCTTCTTTGGTTTTCCCAACATGCAGAATTCAATTTCATTTTACAGATTTCTTTTTCCACTTCCATTGTGGTAGTCATTGTGTCTTGTTATCTTGGTTTTGAAAACTGTACTTAGTTATAATTTGGAGACTTAAGTACAGTATTATATGATTTCCCCCTCTGGGGTACAAGAGGCACTACACCAGCATGGGTGAGAAGAGCAGAGATCACTCCAAATGAGTACCGGTTAAGACAATGGGCATGGTTCCTCTGGAGAACAGAAGGCTCAGGTGGAACACAGTGGCTGTCTTCACCTATTGGAATGGCTCCCATGGGGTAGAAGAAGAAGACTGGTTTTCTTTGGCTCTAGAGAGAATAACCAGCAACGAGGTATAGAGAAGTTGCAATGAAGCAAATTTAGGATTGTTGTCAGAAAGAACTAATTTCAAACAATTCATTATCTCAAAATGGATTGGGTCACCTCAATGGGTCAAGGGTCCCTCCACTCCTCTTCACTGGAGGTCTTCAAGCAAAACCTCAATTACATAGGGCCACAGGATCATACGTTTCAAGGTGAAAGGGATCTTACAGATCATTGAGTTCAACTCCCTAGTTTTACAGATGGAGAAACTAAGACTGAGAGAGAGGTCCAATGACTTGTCTAGTTTCACACAGCTAATTGGTGTCTCGGGTAGTATTCAAACCCAGAACTTCCTGACTTGATATCTAGCACTCTATCCACTGTCTAACCACCTAACTGCCATGATCATCACTTTACAGAAGAGTTAACGTAGGGTCATAGAAGGTAAATGACGCCCAGAGTCACTTAGCCAGTAAGTGTCTGGAGCACGATTTTAACCCAAGTCTCTCAGACTCCAAGTCCAGAGTTCCATTCACCACACCATGTATCAGTCCTTACCAAATTCCAACCTGTAGTTTGCAGCATACCATTCTGTTCTTTACCCCACCCCCATCATCACTCAAATCTTTAATTAGGCCTATGTTGCATATGTTCCAGCAGTGATTAAAGCAAAGGTCCATTTGTTGGACTGACCTCATTAGGACTAAAGCGAGAGTGGAAATTTGGGCCATGTGACAGTGAGTATGGAGGAAAAGAAAAGGTCTGGCCAAATGTCAGTTTTCCTCCTTGCTCAATTGTTGGCTTTTATTTAAACAATTATTGCCCTAAGTTCTGTGGGGCTTCATGTTTGGAAGCAGGTAAATTGTTGGAGAAGATGTGGGAAGTCTCATGGAATCCTCCTAGAACTGGCTTCTAGTTTCATGAAGCTTTAAATAGTGAAAGAGCATACTGCACCCAGAAAGTGCTCCCAGGCTCCAGAAGTCACAGAATGTGAAATCTGTGCATCCCACATTCATCAGTTAGCAGAACTTGGAAGTTCTTTGTATCCTTCCAGGCACTGATTTTGGGAAACCTGATGGGGTGATGCCAATACAGTTTCCTACTCTTACTCTCATGAAAACATATAAGTTGCATTGGTCACTGGAAATGTTAAAAAAAAAAAGGTATAAGTGCCATGGTACCACCACCACTACCACCACCACCACCACCATCACCTCCACCACTATTGTCATCATCATCATCATCATCATCATCATCATCATCATCATCATCACAAAAGGCAGATTGCATTAATTGATATAGAACTCACCCTGGAGAAAGAAAACCCTCATCTGAGCATTTGAGACCTATCTTTGATACACAAGGTATTTGACTAGAGGCAGCTCACTCAGCCTCTCAGTGTCTTGGAGAACCCTCTAAGACTATATTTTCCACAGGAGTTCAGTCAAGCAATTTATCAATCAACCAAACAGTGAACATTTATTAAAGGACTATGTTAGGTGCTGGAGATACAAAGGTCTAATCTAAATGGTGTCTACTTTCCAGTTATTTATAGCTTACAGTTCCACTAACTTTCAGTGGTACAGTACTACATCTGGAGTTAGGAAGACCTGAGTTCAAATGTAGCCTTAGACACTAACTTTATGACCCTAGGAAAGTCACTTAATTTTCTTTGCATCAGTTTCCTCACCTGTAAAATTGGAATAATAATAGCACCTAACTCCCAACCTTGTCATACAGATAAAATAACCTTTTTTTGTAATGTGCTTTGCAAACTTTAAAGTGCTATATAAATGCTAGTTATTATTTTATTTTATTATTATTTTGTCAGGAAAATGATATATCCACAAAAGAACAGATTCACAATACAAAAAGAAATAAAGTACATCTGTATCAGTAGAGGGAGTTCCCTACATTTATGAAATCATAATTGAACTCAATGACCCTTTCGTCCTTGAAATATATGATCCTATGTAATTGAAGTTTTACTTGAAGAACTCCCTAATAATAATACTTATTAACAAGGAATATTCATGATGATGATTATCATAAATCTATGCTATAAATTGTGAGCCTCTGCCCATGCCATCCTGCATATGCCAAGTCTCACCTGACCACAGATGCTATCGTACGATCCAGTGATGCTGACCTTTTGCTAGTCTTCATTCAAGACGTTCCATCCCCTGGCTCTGAATTTTTGCTCTCTGTTTCCCATACATGGAATTCTCTCCCTACTCATCTCTGCTTCCTGGTTTCCTTCAAGTCCCAGATAAAATCCCGTCTTTGGTAAGAAAACCTTTCCCAGTCCTCCTTCAGCCTGGTGTCTTTTCTCTGTTGATTACCTCCAATTTATCCTGCATATGTCTTGTTTGTACATAGTTGCGTGTTGTCTTCCCCATTAGGCTATTCCCCCCTCTTCGTATCTCTTACAATGTGTGGCACATAGTAGATATCTAATAAATACTTGTTGACTTGACTTGCTAAGCTGGATTGGGCCCGAATGGGTCTTGAACAGAAGAGCACCAAGGAATATTGGGTATTGAAGTTTAAAAGCAATCCATCAAGATAAAGTGAATGGAAGACCAGTCTGGGGGATGAGAAGTCTGCCTCTGACACATCCTATCTGTATGATCCTGGGCAAGTCACTTAACCTTTGAGTGCTTTAGACAGCTCTCTATGACTATAACTTGTATCATCGCTCCTCTCCCTCCAGAGAGAGAGTTTCTACCCCAGCAGTGTCCCACACAGACATTATTTTCTTACTGGATCTTCTTAACGACCGCTTCAGGTAGACACTATAGGTAGTAAAAAAAAAGAGTGCTGGGGTGCTAAGAATGCTTGGAAGATTTCCTTCTAAGAAAGAACCCTGCTAAGATTTTATGGGTCTATATAAATATGTGATTATTTATTGAATATTAATTCAACTTAATTCAATTCAATATTTTTTTTTGGCTAGGCAATGGGGTTAAGTGACTTGCCCAGGGTCACACAGTTAGTGAGTGTTATGTGTCTGAGGCCAGATTTGAACTCAGGTCCTCTTGACTCCAGGGCCAGTGCACTATCCACTGTGCCACCTAGATGCCCCTTATTTTATTCCTATTCTTAATCTTTGATGGGGGGAGGTTCCAAGCTAATAGGATCAAGGGCTCACTGGGGTGGCATCCTCACTAATGACCTATCTGCTATAACCTGTCCCATGTTGCCCAACCTCTATATATAAACTTTCCAGTGCTGCTCTTCCAATCAGTACATGAGGGCCGGGGCCCATTAACTCATCTGGGTGGCAACCAGGTAGGTGCTTAGCCATATATGGTTGTCAGAACCATTAGACCAATGATTGCCTATTTATGGACAAAATCACTAGCAGGCATTTAGCTAGCTTGAAGTATCAATTTCAGGCAAGCTTGTTGGGTAGTTCTGTACATTTCAATCCTAGTTTTTAAGAGGCTTAGCTCAACTTAAGGCAACTGAGACCACCTTCAGGAAGGCACTGGCATCAGTGGTTTTTGCATAACCTTCTGAATTACCTTTTAGAAATTATGGGATCTATTCTGTTGATGAGAAAGAAACAAGCTAGTGTCTTTAGAAGTAAGCCATTCTAAGCCATTGTATTTGTATTACTGTAAGGTTCGCCAAGCATTTTCCTCATAACTACCTCATAAGTTAGGTAGTGCCAATATTATTATCCCCATTTTATAGATGAGAAAAATTAAGTTTAAGATAGGTGCAGTGACTCAGCTATTTGAGATTCTGGATCTAGTGCTCTCTCTCTCTCTCCATTATGCTACTTTTTCTTTAGCATAAAGTAGCTTCAAAGGACTGATTTTTAATAAATTAATTTAATCAATTAATTTGATCTTTTGATTTTAAGAGACCTTAGAAATTATGCTAACTTATTTCTAGTCCAGGTTCTGTCGCTAATCAGCTGTGTGATCTTTATCAGGTTACTGTACCTCTTTGGGTCTTAATTTCCATATCTGTGAAATGTGAGGTCAGACTAGTTAGGGGTTCTTAACCTTTTCTGTGTCATGGACCCCTTTGACAGTCTGGAGAAGCCTTTGGAGCCCTTCTCAGAAGAATGTATTTAAATGCATAAAATAAAATACCGATGATTACAAATTATATTGAAATGTGGTTATCAATTTAGTTTTAAAAAGACAATTCACTGACCCCATGAAACATATTCACAAATCCTAGTTAAGTAACCTGGGACAAGATGATGTCTCTAGCCCCTTCCACTTTGGAAACTGCCATGACTAAGATTCTCTCTCTTAACTTTAACAGGGGATGGGGAAAGAGAAGCTCGTGGGCTTCCTCCCCAGCTTTCTTCTTTTTTATCCCAAGGTGTCCTGTAACATTTGCAAGATCAAAGTCTTAGATTTAACCTCTGAGTAAGCTGCTGTATATTTCATTTACCTCTGAGCCAATTAGATGTATTTTTTTTTTCTTCCTGAACAATTTAAGAAAGTCTCAAAGAAGTCAGAGCTAGCCAGGAGAGGAGAACATTCTCCGCTGCATTGTACTCCATGTTTCCTTTGAAGCATTCAAAGGCTTTGCTTCCCCTTATTATCATCAGAAGGGGCTGGAGAGGGCTGGAGAGGCAGGCTCATCCAGTTGGGATGCCTTTGGAGTTTTGCATCTCTTTAATCTTTCTAAGTGAAGATGCATGATGTCAAGGAGATGCGGTGTTCATATTTTTATGCATCAAAAGAAGAGACAGTTTTTTTCCAAAGGTGTCTGTGATAGCAGCAGGCGCTAGCACTCTGTGATGTGTATTGTTTCAGCTTGCAAATCACCCAGCTCAGAAGGAAAGTTCTGCAGGGCCTTGGAAGGGCATCCCCCAGCTCAGATTGCTATAGATCCCGGTGACAGTTACTTTCCAGTAAATTTTTGATGTTTCAGCTGAATGTCAGTTGGGAGTGAAAGTCATAAAACATCAGAGATGTGACCAACCCTGTGCTGGGTTTATCCTACCCAAGAGTCAGCTACTTGGCTGTGAATATAACCTCCAGACAGTAGCCCCTTGTGATTTAATGGGGAAACCGTGGCATTTTTATCCCCTAAAGAATGATTTCTTTAGATTTACGTAGTTTCTTAGTTTAGAGAATTCTCTATTATAATTTTCCTTGATGAAAATAATTTCTTTGTAAAGTTGGTACTGTATCACTTGTTACATGAGTACTGAAAATCAAGGCTTTCAACTCATCATCTTTGTGACCTTCGGCAATCACTGAACTCACCTGGGCTTCATTTTTTTTTAGGCAATTGGGGTTAAGTGACTTGCCCAGGGTCACACAGCTAGTTAGTGTCAAGTGTTTGGTCTGAGGCTGGATTTGAACTCAGGTCCTCCTGACTTCAGGGCCAGTGCTCTATCCACTGTGCCACCTAGCTGCCCCTGGGCTTCATTTTTACCATTTGTTAAAGGAGACAGTTGTACAGATGACCTCTAAAGTCCCTTCCAGATCTGCCATCCTACGTTGTGTCATTCTGTGTTACAAGGCACCTTCTAGCCCTAGTGTTCTAGGTTCTAACATTCTGTATTCTGAGATCCTTTCAGCTCTTTCCTTATAACTTCATGAAGTGTGAAATGTTGAGCAAAATTAGCACCTCTTTCCTTGTGTCATTTGCCCTGAAATTGTTTCCCCCAAAGTGATCTTCTCAAACACAATTTAGATCAGATTATAAGGAGTAGGGAGATTATTTTTAATGACACCAAACCTCTTTAAAGGCCACAGAATTCAAAGTTAGAAGGGCCTTAGAAATTAACACCTGGTTTTTAAGGATAGCACTTTCACTTTTAAACAGACCAAGAAACCAAGACCCAGAGAGGGAAATGGGATTATTTAATATTGTGTAGGTAGTATTGGGGGCTGCGTGGAGTGATGGACAGAGAACCATCCTCAGGGCCAGGGCGACTTGATTTGCAGTTCCAGTTCTGATCCACAGTGGCTACGTGATCTTGCGAATACATGAACCTTTTGGTATTCTATGTAACTCTTGAAGACTAGTTGAAGAGGTAGTGTTGACCTGAATTGGTGGAGTGAGTTTCTATGCTTGGAAGATCCCTACCAGTATGAAATTAGAGGTCCAGTCCCTGTCAGTGTCCTGCCCAGGGATTGAATAGTATTGACTTGATTCTAATGCTTGGACTATGCCTCCAAATTCAGTGCTGGGGTCCCCTGGATACATACCCAAGGCTGCCTGTATAGTGTCATATGAAGTATTCACTCTGGTCCACAAGCCAAGCAATTTACCAAGGAGAAAGGGGGTGACACAATTCCATATTCTCAGATTTGGAGAAAGCTTAAAGGTCATCCAGTTCATACCTGAACGGGAAACCCCTTGACAAAGTATCTGACCAGTGACCATCCAAGCTTTCCTCAAAATCCTCCAGTGATGGTGTAGAAACCTACAATTTCTAGTGGTAGCCCATTCCACTTGGGGACAGCTCTTATTAGGGAGAAGTTGAAGACACATGTCAAGGCAGTTGATGTAGTACATTTATGTTAAAAAAATGGTTCTAACCTGGAAACCTTAGATCCAGACCTCTACTTTATCATTCCTTCTTTCCTTTCTTTCTCCCTCCCTCCCTCTCTTTTCTTTTTCTTTCTTTCTTTTTCTCTCTCCTTCTTTCTTCTTCCTTTCTTCCTCTCTTCCTCCCTTCCTTCTTTCCCTTCCCTTTCCTTCTTTCTTTTTCTTTTCTCTCTCTCTTTTCTCTTTCTTTTTTTATTTTTCTTCCCTTCCTTTCTTTCCTTCCTCCCTCTAATTCTCTTTTTTCTCTCTCTTCCTTTCCCCTTCTCTCCCTACCACTCTTCCTCCCTTTCTCCCTTGCTTCCTTTTTTTTTCCTTCACAAATACTTCAGTTGGCAGAAGCTGTATAATAATACAAATAATTCAGAGGCTCTTTCTTCCTGAATTTGGATTCGGAACAAATTAGAAATCCCTGAGTGTTCTGGAAGGAAGAAACATGCATGCAGAATGATTTTCACCGGTTACTCAGGATGAAGAGGGACTGATTATTTTATTTCTATAGATTTAAAAGATTATGGAGTAAATAGTTGGGGGAGAGGAACTCTCATCTTCCTTGAAACCACTTGATAGGATGTAAAAATTGGAAGAGACCTCAGTGGACATCTAGTCTAGTGCTTCTTAAACTGTGGGTCACAACCCCATACAGGGTCTTTTGGCAACAGTAAAAGGTTTCTGAATGCTCAATGATCAAAAATTAATTAAAAATCAAACACATAATGAATCCAAGGTATTTCTGACAGCACGTGCTTATGTTGCATCGCACAGCTTCTCTGCAGCCTTGGTTCTGAACACAAAGCGTACACCCTTTGCACTGTGCTTGGCAATGCAAATGAACGCTGCCAAAGTGCAAAAAAGGGTTGCAAGCAGAAAAAGTTTAAGAAGCCCTGTTCTATTCTAACTTGTGCCCCACAAAGAATCCTCACTATAACATACCTTCTATGTGTCCCTGCAGCCTTTGCTTACAATGCTTCACAGAGGGGAAATGCACTATCCACTGAAGGATCCCATTCCATTTTAGACTTTTTTCCTTATATCAAACCAATAAATGACTCTGTACCTTCTACTCATTGTTCCTGGTTTTGCCCTCTGAAGCCAAACAGAAAGAGTCTGATCCCTGTTCCTAGTGACAACCTTTAAATACTTGAAGGCAACTATTATGTTCCATGAGTTTTATGTGTATTATATAAGTTAAGACATTCCAAAGCTGATCTGCCTGTGACGTGGACTCCAGGTCCTTCAGCACCCTGGTTGCCACCTTTGGACACTCTTTAGCTTGTCAAAGGCGTTCCTAAACTGTGACACCTAGACCTGAACACAATGTCCTGGTGTTGTCTGACTGGGACAAAGGATAGAAAGATTTTGATCTCCTTAAGCCAGGAATCTTTGGATATTCAGGGAGGGGGAGAGTGTCAATCAATCAGTCAATCAACAATCATCTATTAACCATCTAAAATCTCCAGTCTATTGACCATAACTGATGATGTCTATTTAATAAACAAACAGCTATACTAGCAACATTATCAACGACAAGGGAGGTAGCCCCTAACATCCACATGAGGGTTTATTTCAGAGGCAATACGTAGTGGGAAGAATATAGGAGACTGACCAGTCACAATACCTGGGCTACCTTGGACCAGTCATTGAACCCCCAGGAGCCTCCTTTCCCTCTTTGTAAAATAAATACCAGAATGTCCGTATTGCCTATGGCTCAGCTTAGGTGGTACAATCAAATAAAAGATCAATGACCATAGAATTTCTGGGATGGCCAACACCTCAAATACTGTTGAGCCCACTTTAATCTTCAGTGAGGATATCCTCTGATAAACTGGGATGGTGAATAGGAGTGCTAGACATGAGTCAGGAAGACCTGGCTTCAATTCCAGGCTCAAACTCTTATTGGCTAAACAACTCTGGGCAAAACACTTAACTTTCCATTTTTATTTTCTACTTAACCTAGGGCTAGTAAATAAATAAGAGATAGCAAAATAGGGATGGGCAGCCAAGTGGCACAGCAAATATGGTGCCAGACCTGAAATCAGGACGATGAGTCTTTCTGAGTTCAAATCTGTCCTGAGTCACTAGCTGTGTGACCCTGGGCAAGTCACTTAATCCTGTTTGCCTTAGTTCTTCATCTGTAAAATGAGCTGGAAAAGGAAATGGCAAACCACTCCAGTTATCTTTGCCAAAAAAAAACCCAAATGGGGTCATGAAGAGTTGACTGAAGTCATGAAGACATGACTGAAATGACTGAACAGCACCAAAGACAAAATAGTGATAGAACCTACCGTACTGGGTTGATGTGTAAATCAGATGGTTTTTTTTGTAAAGTGTTTTGCAAACCTTAGAGTGTTATAGATATGTTATTGGTTATTATTTTTCAGTAACAGAATTGCTTTGGCCTCGATTAGTGTTTGGTGAGGGGTGATTTAGGATATATTCTCCTGGTGAAAATGAGGTTAAAAAGGAGAAGAAACTCACATTTGGTGTATGAACCTTTTAAGCAGTGAACTTTCATAGGACAGCAATTCAGTGGGATTCTCAAAATAAATCATCTATATTCACCATTAGTGATACAAAGAAGTGCCCCCCAAGTCTGCAAGGACTCTATGATCCCCATAATGCATTTCTTTGGACTAGTTTGGACTTTGTTTTGTGACCCTTCTTTGCAGAAGCCTCCAGGAGCTCTCCCTTTCAGTAGCTGGATTTTGAGAAAGACCCTAGCTTTGAAGGTCCAAGCAACTAGCTAAGTCAACTCAAATTCAAATCCTAGTATTAAAAACTAACTGTAATAGCTAACATTTATATAGCTCTTTAAGGATGGCCAAGTGCTTCCCACAGAGAATTTCATTTGATCTCACTAATTTGATCTTTAGAAATACAGACTGTCCAAAGGAGAAGAGCCCTTAGGACCCTCCCCTCCTGCCTGGTCTGGGAAAGCACCAAAATGGGAACTGTTTTGGAGGAAAAAGATAAATTAGGTTATTTTTGCTTGTTTCAAGTCCCATGATTCCATTGATTTAGAGAACTCCAGGTATGGTTCTTCCTCTACTCATGCACCTCAGCACCTGTTCCATGACTTAGGATCTTTTATTTTTTTCCCCCACTAAACTCTCATAATCAAATCCTCCATTCCACTTCACCTATACACAGGGATAGATATACCCTTTATCTTATCACTCACAAATATTACCCTTCCATGTTCAAGAACTCAAATATTCCTATATCTGATCATAACTTCCTATCATTCTATTTCTATCTATGCTTACACCTCTTTTTTATTAGTTAATTAATTTATTTTTAGTTTTCAACATTCACTTCAACAAGATTTTGAGTTCCAAATTTTCTCCCTATCTCTCCTCTCCCCCCCACTCCAAAATGGGGTGCATTCTGAATACCCCTTCCCCCAATCTGCCCTCTCTTTTATCACCCCCCCTTCTCTTATCCCCTTTCCCTTCTAATTTCCTGTAGGACAGGAAAGATTTCTACACCCCATTGCCTGTGTATCTTATTTCCAAGTTGCATGTAAAAACAATTTTTAATATTTGTTTTTAAAACTTTGAGTTCCAAATTCTCTCCCTTCCTCCCTTCCCACCTGCCCTCATTGAGAGGCCAAGCAATTTGATGTATTATATATGTTTAGTCATTCAGTCTCCTTCAATCCTGTCCCTCGACTTAGGATCTTTTAAAGAGGTACCTGGGACACTGAGAGGTGACATACTTGGCCAGGTCACACACCAATGTGTGTCAGAAGTCGGACTTGCATTTGGAATGTTGCTGACGCCAAAGCAGACTCTGTCTAGCTGGAGATGGTGGGCCATTGAGGTGGCCACTGGAAATGGAGCCCTGGAGGCTTAGGTGTGAGGGCAGGCTGCAAATGCCCATTGGACAGTTTTCAGTGTAGATATTAGCTGAACCCTCGAGAGTGGATGGGATGCCAGACTGAGAGAATTTGGGGGAAGGAGAGCTAGAGAATCGAGGATGGAATCGTGGGGTTTGCCCACACTTATGAAATCGGATAAGAACTATAGAGGAGATAGGCTAGCAATGACAGGACCTCAGATGGGAGATGTTAAGAGGTATCTTGCTAGCATGGTGGTCAGCTCCATTTCCTGATACTGGGCCTCTGGTCAAGGTTTCCTCAGGGCACAGCTTCAAAATGGCATCTTTTGCTTGTTCTAATGTAATCTCAGCAGGTCTCATTCTTTCAAGTGACTCTTGGAAATGTAGCAAGGAATTCCAAAGTCCTCAGGCTTGAGTGAAGGAGAGAGTCTCCTAATACAGTTCATATTAACCAGATTGAAAACATATGATTTGGGCATTTTAAGAAGAAAAGAGGCATAAGTGAGGTCATTCCACTTTAAAAAAAATGAAGTTTTCAAAGCTAAGTGCTAAAGCCTTCAGACTTATAAATTAGTCATCCTTTGAAAAATATTCTCCCTTTCTTCTCTCCTCTCTTCTTTCTTATTCCTCTCTCTCCCACTCTCTCTTCTGTTCCATCCCTCCTTACTCCCCCTTGCTCCCTCCCTCACTTCTTTTCTTCCCTTCCCCCTTCCGTCTCCCTTTCCCACCCTCAGTCTCTCTCAGTCTGCTCCCCTTCCTTTCCTTTCTCCCTTTCCCTCCATCTTTTTCCTCTCTTTCTCCTCCCCCTCCCTCCTTCCTCTTTTTTTCTCTCTTTCCACCCTCCACCAGTCTTCTGCCCTTCTTTACTTTAAGGACCCCCCTTGTCCAGTCTCAGCCAGGTTTTCTGTGCTCACTCCCCTCTCCATTTCTGTCTCTTCTTCCTGCTGAAGTCCCCCCTCCCTCCCAGTGGGCTCCAGGAAGGCCTAGGGAGCAGCGCCCAGAGGAGCTTCTGTCCCAGGGCTCCCTGCCCAGCACCAGGCTTCTGGACGCTCGACTTCACACCCCGAGTTAGTTCTTGATAGCTCTTCTTTTGATTGATCTTTCATTTCAATTTCCCCTCACGAGGTTCTCCATAATGTTCCAAGGGTGTGTCCCCCAACATTTCAGGACCTTCAGGCATAGATAGAATCATAAGCTTCAGAAAAGGCCTTAGAGGTCATGTAGGCCAAACCCCCTTGCCAAGAATGAGGATAAACTAAATACACACACACACATGCACACACACACACACACGCACACACACACACATATGCACCCGCACCTAATTATAATGACCAATCTTGTCCCTGGAAGAAATGAGAAAATACACCTTCCTCTCTTCTTTACAGAGGTGAGGGGTTATGGGAGTGGAACACTGAATACAATGTTAGACTCAGATAAGGTGTTTCTTAATTTTCCTGAACTGCTTTTTTGCCTCATTCTTTTTGTTTCTGTATTTCAATGGATGGCTTTTTGAATCTGGAAGAATAGGTTCAGAAATGAATGTAAAAACAAAGGATAGTTTGTTTTTAAACAACTATTTTTATTGGGAATTCGGAGGCTGAGGAATTCCTTCAATAGAAGGCAGGAGGGGCAGCGTGGTGAATGGAGAACTGGCATCAGAGACAAGAAGGTGTGGGTTCAAGTTCTCCCGCAGCACATTCTGGATGTGTGACCTTGGGTGAATCACCTAACGTCTCAGTGCTTTGTCTAGGAAACTCCCTAAGATGATAAACTGCAGGAAAGGTGCTGACTCACGGGGGAAAGAACTCCTTCACTGAGAGCTCCCTCTAGCAGGGAAATCCAAGTCTAGGCCCCTCCCTGGTCTGAGCAAACTGGAAGATCTTTAAGAGTCGGGACTATTTTGTTCTTTTGTTTTCCCCTTCCACTTGATCTTTGTGTTGTGTTGTGTTGTGTAGTGTGTGTGTCTCTGTGTGTGTGTGTGTGTGTGTAAGAGTGTACTGTAGTTCTGTACATACATATGTCTATGTATTTAGTACGTAATATGGAGATTTGGCCAAACATGATTTCATTGGTTTATGGAAGTTCTCATTAAGTAACCTCCCTCCACCTGTGCACATTTTCTCCCATTTTGCAATTGATTGAGTCTCAGAGAGTGTTCTGGGACACTGAGAGATTTGGTAAGGTGTCTGGCATTTGTTGGGGGTGGAAATTGAACCAACATTTTCCTGGACATAGGGCTGCACTGCTAGGCCCCCTTTTGCACCGCTTGGCGCACAGAAGGTACCTACTAAATGCTTGCTGAATTGACTGGCATCAGGAGGGGGGCGCCAGTACCGAGGAAATCCAATTCTTGATGTATTGAAGGGAACAAGATTGGAATATGCTGAAGAGCCCAGTGATTTGTGCTGCCTCCTCCAGCAGGCGCTATTGATGGCATCCATAGGGAACAGGCGTCTAGAGAGTTTATTCCATAGTATTAATGACTGGAAAGCCTGGTGGCTTTGAAAACCTTCCCTATAAAACCCACAAGGTATTGACATGCAGATTACTCCAATTTCAACTGAAAATCCCTCTCTGTATGGAGTTTGGCTTTTGAGAGATACGCTATCAGACATCAATTTTGCACATGAAGATTATTGAAGATTAGCCCCAGATGCCAGGGTCCCATAAAGGCAAGGTGATTATACTTATCTGCACAATTACATATTTTTGGTCCCCACAGCAATTATGTGTTTTCAGGTTGTTAAGGTAGAAATCGCCCTATGAAAACGAGAAAATGAGGATGATGATTTTTTTTTTTGGTATGGCAGGATATTTAAAAGTAAATTTCAACAACTCCCCACTGAAGTCCATGAAAAACAGGAGAACAGTTTGTGTCTGGTTTTTGTCTGATAAGGGCTGTGCTGTTCTGTCTTCCAAACTCAGCAGTTTACAAAATATGTCATAACTTACATTGGCATAGAGAAGCAAGTTGGAGCCAAATATTTTTCAGCAAAATTTTCAAGGGGTTGGAAAATTTGAAAGCCACTTTTTTTTGAGAAGACAAGATGAAGCATTTTTCTTACTGTCTCTGAGAGAAAGATTTGATTAAACATACATGCATAGCATTTGGGATTTGTTGGCATGCTATTGTTTTCACTGACTCTGTAGGCATATGTGCATGAGGGTACTTGTGAGTGTCTATGTTCATTCGTGTTTGTATATGTAGGTGTATGTTCATTGCTTTCATCTGATCATCAGATTTCACTGAGTAATGGAAGTTTGCAAGTTTCAGTACACTGAAAACCAAGGCCTTCCAATTTCCAGCACGGCCCAGTGGAAGGCTGCCATTTCCTCCAATAGCCACACCAGCATGATCATTTTTATTAAGACTATTGTAAAATATAAACAGTGGAAAAACAATCCCTTCTTTATACTGATGTCTTCTTTTCCCAAGTCTTCCGTTTTTAGACAAGGGCTTGGGATTTAAGCAAACAGAGACTGGCAAGGTTTTTCTTGTAAACAATTTTGAATGTATTTGTTGCAAAGAAGCTCATCTTTCTATTACAAAGCTGTATTCCCAAGCACTTTATTGTCATCAGACCTATCTAATCCTATTTAGATCTTATTGATGAAACTCTCTTGGTTTTTTGGTCCATTTGAAGGAATATGTCAGGCTCTAGAAGAGGCAACTGAGTGGTCACAACTAGCATTTTGGGATATGGCTGTTGCTTAGTCATGTCAGTCACATCTGACCCTTTGTGAGTCCATATGGGGTTTTCTTGGGAAGGATATTAGAGTGGTTTGCCAATTCCTTTTTCAGCTCATTTTACAGATGAGGAAACTGAGGCAAACAGGGTTAAGTGACTTTCCCAGGGTCCCCCAGCTAGGAAGTGTCTCAAGACAGATTTGTACTCAGGTTCTTCTGACTCTAGGGCCAGTGTGCTATCCACTGTACCACCTGGCTGCCTGCATTTTGGGATGAGGGAAGGCATATTAAAAACCAGAGCTAATCATCATCGTCATCATCATCATCATCATCATCATCATCCAGTCGATGTCCTTATATCCTGAAGATCCCTTCGAGATTGAGCTTAATGCCACCGACTCCACATGTCTGTCCATTACTTCCTCCCTCTGCCATGGTAAATGCTCTTCTCACCACACAATTTTCATGGCATAAAGTTTACATCTGCTCATCTATTTATATGTTGTATCCACGTGGTAGGATGGGAGCTCCTTGGCAAGGATTATTTCATCTTTGATTTTATAGCCCCACTGACTTGCCCAGGGTCTCATAATTAATAGGCATGGCTGAACAAGTTGTGGTATATGATTGTGATAGAGTACTACTGTGCTATAAGAAATGATGAGATTGATGACTTTAGAAGAACATGGATAGACTTGTACAAAATAACGAAAAGTGAACTGAGCAGAACCAAGAGCATGTTGTATACAGTAACAGCTTAAGAACAACTTTGAGCAGATAAAGTCATTTTGACTATTATAAATACTCAAATTAACTACAAAGAACATATGAATAAGATGCTGTTTGTATCCAGAGAAAGAACAGATAAGTGGAAGTATGTATAGAATAATTTTATACACTGATACACACACTGTTTGTGTTTAATGGTAGCCATCTCTAGAGTGGGGGGAGGAAGAAAAAAAGGGAAAAAAAGAAATTTGCAAGATAACTTTATTATATATTTAAAAGGAATAGCAAGTAGTACATAATATATTTGCAGCTTCATATGCAATCGTCTTTTAAAAATATACCATATTATGGAAATGCCCGTTTTATTCCTTAAATTAAAAATTACAAAATGCTTGGTGATTGGTTGATTGCATACATATTGTATCCCTCGATACAATATAAGGTCCTTGAGGGAAGGAATTGTTTCATTTGGGGCTTCATAGCCCCAGTGATTAGACCAGTGCCCCGCACATATTAGGCTTAAGAAATTCTTATTCATTTGCACTTAATTGAGTATTCATGTCACTTCACCACCATAAAACATTCAGTGACTCCCTACTATCTACCAAATGAAGTTTAAATTGCTCCTGGCTTTGGTTAGCACAGGTGCTTCTGGTGATTTTATTTTGATCTGTGTTGATTTTGTGGAAAGGAGGAACTTATCAATAAGATCTATTCTCTTTATCCTGGATCTTCTTGATCTCTTCAGAAGTAATTATGAAGGCGTAGTACCTAAGCTTCACCTCTAACCTGATCAAATCTCAGACTTTATTTTTTTCTTTTTTTAAAAATAATTTATTTTTAGTTTTCAATATTCACTTCCATAAGATTTTGAGTTTTAAATTTTCTCCCCCTTCCCCTCCTCCTCTCTCCCCAAGACAGTATGTAATCTGATATAGGCTCTACTTATACATTAATATTAAATGTATTTTCACATTACTTATGGTGTATAGAAGAATTAGAACTAATGGAAGGAACCATGAGAAAGAAGAAATAAAACAAAACAACAAAAGAAAAGGAGAGCAAACAGTCTGCTTCCATCTGCATTCAGATTCTGTGGTTCTTTTTCTGGATGTGGATGACATTTTCCATCATGATTCTTTTGGAGTTGTCAGACTTTATTTTTTTAAGTTCTGACCAAGTATTCTGGGGGACAAGCTGGCTTAGTGGACAGTAAGAGGGAATGGAACAGAGAGCTGTGAACTGGCTGAGAGTGTCTTTAGAGGGATTCAATCTGCCTGAATGATCTCTGTTGGAGTAGATGGCCCCTGATGGTTTTCCATCTCTGAGAATCTGTAAATTTTGTGAACTAATCTAAGGAGAGGAATAATGAGCTAGGTGGTCAACAGTGATCAGAACATTGGACTTGGGGTTGAGAAGATGCATGGAAATTAGAATTAGCATTTATATAGCACCAGGCAAAAGCACTTTGCTAATATCTCATTTGATTCTCACAACAACCCAGAGAGGTAGGTGTTGCTATTATCTACGTTTTACTGTTGAGGAAACGGAGGCAAACAATGCTTAAGTGACTTGATCAAAGTCACATAGCTAGTAAATGTCTGAGCCTGGATTTGAACTCAGGTCTTCTTGGTTCCAGGCCCAGCTCTCTACCCACTGAGCCATCTAACTGCCCTATACCTTAGGTTCCCCATCTACAAATGAGGGAGGTGGATTTGATGACTGTTTTAAGTTCCCTTTAGCTCTAGATTTATGATTCTAAATCCCACTAATACCATAAACTCTCTGTGGGACCCCGGGCAAGTCAATTAATCTCTCTGTACCTCAGTTTCCTCCTCTGTAAAAAGCTCTCTGACCTCTGAAGTCATTTCTAGTTCTAAATTTATAATCCTGTTCTATGATTGTTGTCAACCTAGAGGGATATATCTGGGTGAAATGCCCAAGGGATCTGTCCTTGGTCCTGTGCTGTTGCTACCTCTGCGCTCTCAACCAGACCACCAGAGACTGTGTCTAGGAGAAGCTAAGACAATATGTTTAGAATATATTTGTAATATGCATGGCATCAGTCATTGATGGGGAAAAAGACACATATTATGTTGGGACTAACCATGAGTTCCATTGGCTCTGCTTATTCAGGGCTGGCTTTTGGAAGAAAAGTGGCTATTTTCCTGGGTTTTGAGGAATGTCACAATGTGATTGTGTGGGAAAGGACATGTGAGAAAGTTTGTAGATTAGAGGAGGAAGAATGTATAAGGAAGGCCTGTCTGTATCTAAGAGAACTTTGTAAAAGAAAAACCTTAGTATTTCTTGGTTCTCATAAGTGTTGTACCCTTTAAAGTAGTCACCTTGTGATGTTTCACAATCATTCCGTCTCTGGCTTTTTTTTTTTTTGGTAAGGCTTCTTTGGGAATTGTCTTTTTATATTAAAATTCTGTCTTCATCCTTCTTTGTGGTTATATTGGATTTGGAAAAGAGAACCTAGTGGTTTAGCACCACAGCGGTAAATACTGTGGATGACCAGGATATGGAAGGGCATTTCTGTCCTGCTGGGAACCATGATCCCAGAGTCATAAGATAATGCTTTTTGGTGTGACTCATAAATTGACCCTAAAGATGCTTCCCAGGGGTGTTAGGTCCTGGGCTGTTTGCAGGAACATTGCAAGGACAGAGCAGTGTGTAACCCCCTGTGGTGACAGCTTTGAAGGATAACTCTCATTTGGCTCTTTAAGCCCTGGAATGTTTGTTTAAAAGATTGCTTCATAAATCATAGCAGTGGTTCTCAAGCCTTTTACAGTGGGGGGGACCCGGGACCCTGAACCCTGAACAATGTATTGCTAGAACCTTAGGTGGCAATGTTTTTTTTCAAAATGCCTCCTATGAATATTATCATATAACATACCAAATAAAACAAAATTGTGTCTCTTCAAGTATTTGGGCAACTTGGAGCAGCTTATATAAGTGAATGCAATCTGGAGGAGAGAGCTTTCTTTCCTCTCCTGCAGGTCCAAGCCCTTGATTTCAGAGTGATTTAAGGAGCAGATGAAAAGGGCGATAGGAACCATAGTGACTCTCCTTTCTTCCAGGCCCCTCTACTATGGGGCCAATGGGGAAGAAAGTTCAGTCTGTCAGTTAGTCACTCAGCAGGCATGTATTAATCATTTCCTAAGTATGATACAAAGAATTGTAAAAAAAGAAATGAAAGGTAGGAAGAAAGATAAAGAAAGAAAGAAACAAAGAAATGCACCCTGTCCTCAAAGAATTCACATTCTAATAGAAGAGATAACATACACATCCCTCTCTCTATATAAGCTGAATACAATGTGAATGAGTAGTGGGCAGGTGTTGTTCGTCAGAACAGTATGCCATAAGAAATTTCAATGTGAGAAGATCCATCTCGTTCTCTAAAGGTGCATGGCAAGGGGAGGGAACCATCAGCCCCAAATGCCGATAGCTAGGCCACCTTCCAGATCCTTCCTGTCCACTTTATTGTGGATATAGTGGCATCGTTACGTTACCATATTCTCTAAGCCAAAAGACTGGCCCCATGGTCTGGCTGAAGATTTGGCTCTAATTAGCGACTGGGGCAGAATGATTAAGGGTGTCTGTCATGATGTACAGAACATTTGGCTGGGAGGGTACTGTTGGATGCTTCACTGATCAGAGCAAATCTGAAGTCTCAGGTTCAAATCTAGGTACCGCTTTTTTAGGGAAAACTTGGATAAGCTGGAAAACATTCAGAGGGACACCACCAGGATGGTGAGGAGTCTGGAGGCCTCTACATAGTGGCAGGGCCCGGGGATGTTAAATCTGAAGAAGAGAAGACATAGAGAGAAAAGGGTAGTGGTCTTCTAGTGCCTGGAGGGTTGTCATGTGAGCAGTAGCCTTGCTCCGCTTGGCCCCAAGGGGCCGAGCAAAGATTTTGAGTGGAAGCGGAACAGAGACAGACTAGACTTGATGTCAAGGAAAACTTCCTTGGGGTGAGAGCTATTCCGATGTGAACTGGACTGCCTCAGGATGTATTGGTTTAACCCTCCCAGAAGATACTCAGGCAGTAATTGGATGCCCATTTGTTGGGGGTTGATAATGATAGACATTTCTATAGCACTGAAAAGTGTGAAAAGCACTTCATGTATATTAAATCACTTCACCCTCACAACAACTTTGTCAAGCAGATACTATGGATATTTTCACCTCCCTTTTACAGGTGAGGAAACTGAGGTTCAGAGTGGTGTCATGGTTTGCCCCCGGCCATACGTCTAGAATGTTTCACAAGTAGGATCGAGCTCATGTCTTCCTGATTCTAATGCTCTCTGCCCTACCCCATGAAACCTCTGCAAATATGGGGATGCTGTAGAGGGGAGGAGTTCTTGAACATATTGCAATCAGTCAGGCAATCAATCAACAAGCAAAACCTGATAAGTGCCAAGCACTGTACGAGTTGATCGGGTTACACCTGCAAAGAATTAGGTAATCTTTACTCCCAAGGCCACTTAGAATCTAATGGCGGAGTCAGGAAGTACACATATAAATATATGCAGAATTGACATGAAGAGAATAAATACAAACATAGGTAGATTCATTAAATCCCAAGTGGTATGGAAGGGGGAGGATGCTAGCAGTTGAGGACACAGGAGATGGTACCAAGCTAGCCTCTTTATTGATTCTGTAACTGAAATTGGTGTTGTTATTATTGACTCATTTCGGTCATGTCTGCCTCTCCATGACCCCATTTGGGGTTTTCTTAGCTAGGATACTGGATCAGTTTGCCATTTCCCTCTCCAGCTCATTTTACAGATGAAGAAACTGAGGCAAACAGGGTGAGATGACTTGCCCAGGGTCACACAGCTTATGTCTGAGGTCAAATTTGAACTCAGATCCTCCTGACTCCAGGGCCAGGGCTCTATCCACTGTGCCACCTACTGCCCCTAATTGAAATTGGTAATGCCCTGGAAATTTCTTCAGGGTTAGCCTCTGGCACCATGGGGCACCAGTGCCATTTCAGACATAGCATGAAGATGGTACATTCAGTAGAATAGCAGTTCTTAACCCACAGTTTATGAACTTGTTTTGAAAAATATTTTGATAACTTCATTTCAATATAGTTGGTTCCCTTTGTAATCTCATGTGTTTTATCTTATGCATTTAAAAACATTGTTTTAGATCCAACCATTTTGGAGAGCAATTTGGAACTATGCCCAAAGGGCTATAAAAATGTGCATACCCTTTGACCCAGCAATAGCACTTCTAGGGCTATATCCCAGGGAGATCATACAAATGGGAAAAGGACCCACACATACAAAAATATTCATAGCAGAATTGGAAATTGGAAGGATGCCCATCCATTGGGGAATGGCTCAACTGAAGTTGTGGTATATGAATGTCATGGAATACTATTGTGCTATAAGAAATGATGAACAGGCTCCCTTCAGAAAAACTTGGAAAGACTTGTATGGTCTGATGCTGAGTGAAGTGAGCAGAACCAAGAGAACATTGTACACAGTAACAGCCACATTGTGTGATGACTAATATTGATAAACTTAACCCTTCTCAGCAATACAAGGATCTAAGACATCTACAAAGGCCTCATGAAAATGCTACCCACATCCAGAGAAAGAACTATGGAGTTTGCATGCAGATTAAAGCATACTATTTGCTATTTTTTTGTTTTGTTTTTTTTTCTATTTGTTTTGTTTCCTCTTTCTGGTGTTTCCTCTTATTGGTTTTAATTCTTACCTACAACATCACTAATTTGAAAATATGTTTAATGGGAATGCATATATATAGCCTATATCAGATTGCCCACTGTCTTGGGGGGGGGAGGTGGAGAGGGAGGGGGAGAAAATTTAAAACTCAAAAGCTTATGGAAGTGATTGTTGATAATTCAAACTAAATTAATTAAAAAATAAAAACATAGTTTTAATAGTGGGTCACATAGGGTTTTGATCTATGACCTAGAAAGGGTGAAGAACTCTACCTTAGTCTGTTCCTAACTTTACTTAATGACAGCATAGCTTTAGAACTGGAATGAATCTTAAAGGTTTTTTATTCCAGTGACTTCACTTTATAGTTAAGGAAACTGAGACTCAGAGAAGTTGAGTCACTTGTGCTAGGTTACACAGCTGCTAAGTGGCATGAGGAATGTCAGGAAGCCCAGCATTGTAGAGATCTGAGCAGGTAAGTTAGATGGGCAGAATGGCTTATGAGTGCTAAGTGGTTCTGAAGATATGGATGGAAATAGCAAGACCTCCAAGCCTTTGTCCAAATTTTAACTGATTAAGAAACACCATGTGATAGGAAGCCTGAGAAGCGGAGGCAGAGTCAGAGTGCGAAGAAGCTGCCAGAGGCAGTTGCCAGTGTTGAACAGAGATGTGAGCTGTCAAGGAGTATCCCACAGTTCCATGCTCAGACTCCAGTGCCAAAGCTTCAGCAAGTGCTTTTTCTCCCTCATCTAAATGTGGGTCCCTTCAATCCTGGGGCACAGCCAGCCCAGAACACTGTCCTCCAAATCTGCCTGCCTGACTGCCCTCTTAAGAAGGATCATCAGAAGTCACCCTGTCCATCCCAGCTTCCACTCGGCTGCCAAGGTGATGTATCTACAGATTAAATCCAACTGAATGACTCCCACCCCTCCTCAAAGAGCCATAGTGGCTCCCTATTACCTCCAGGATCATGTAGAATATTTTTTTGTCTGGCATTTAAAGCTCTTTATAAACATATCCCTTCCTGTATTTTCACATTTTTCTCTCCCCCCAACATGCTCTATGATCTAGCTACAGGTCTTCAAGCACAACACTCTGTGTCCTGCCTCCATGTCTTTGCATCAACTGTTCCCCAAGCCTGGATGACGCTCTGTCCACACCTCTGCCTCTTGGTTTCCTTTGCTTCTTTCAAGACTTGGCTCAGATTCCACTTTCTGCAGGGGACTTTTCTCAGTCATATCCACCCCTATGTCTTCCCTTCTGAAATAACCCACCATCTGTTTGGTGTATTCTTTGTATGTACCTAGTTATGTACATCCCTAAAAGGCTGGGGCCTTTTATCCCCCATCCCCTTCTCTTAGTGCATAGGCATCACTGGATAAATGCTTATTGACTGACTGACTGAGAGTACTACAGCCAGAATAGACCTCAGAGATCATCCAGTCCAATCCCTTTATTCTACACATTCAGAAAAAGAGGCCGAGGGGAGTTTAGTGACTCACCCAAGGTCACACAGTTAGTAAGTGGTTAAGCCCCAATCTAAAGACTTCAGGTCCTGGCCTCTTTTCTGCCTCTATAACATTAAGACTTAGTGCTGGCCCGGCCAAACCAAGATATGGGCCCTGAAGAGAAAAGAATTATCCTAATTTGGGTCTCTTCTGCCCTCCCTGTTGGTTCCTGGGGCAAGCAGAAGGAAGACCTGGGCTCTGAGAGGCGTTAGAAGGGGCCAGCCTGCCCTAGCATCTTCCCAGCATCTCAGTACTTACTATTACTGGTCTTCTTACCGATATTTATTGAAAACTGGTCCTTAGGGTAAACACCATGACTTGCCATTCATCGTCATCATCAGTATTGGGCAAAAGTCAAATGTATTGTGCTTAGGTTGGTGAAGCCATCAGTGTCTGAGGGGGGAGCGCCTTTTAGAAGTGGCTGTTTCTGAAAGGGATACTCTCTCCCAAGGAACAAACATTAGCAAGTTATCAGAATCATATACAGGGTGGAGAGGGAGGGAGCTTTTGCAGCAATTCTCCATTCCTGTGGTGTGCAAACTACGTCATCAGCTGTGGGTCTGTTTAGTGAAAGCAGCGTTTTGACACCTGAAAGTAAACAGTTGAGAGTGAGGCTGCCCGCAATTAAAATGGGCCCAAATCACTCCCAGGCAGCCAGAAAAGGCCCACCAGTGTTTCAGGGTGTTCCAACGTGTGGAGGAATCATGCGCTTTAGCAAAACACTTGACTACTAAAGAGCTAGGCCTGCAGAAAGTATTTTAGCTCATAAGGACTTTGCTGTAAAGGTAGTGGCATTTCTTCTTGCGGTATTTTGTTTTGGGAATGAATGGATCTTTCAGCCAGTGTTGACTCAAGTTTTCAAATGGTTCCTGGCTTCCACTTTGTAAATCCTCTGTGGCAGGACATGGGTAGTGAAGGAAAAAAGTAAGCTATATTGGAAATTTGAGTACTCAATAATGAACTACAGTCCCACATGATTCTTAATGAGGAGGCCATTTAGACAATTTGGCAATGGTCAGCACTCTTGGGATCTGGGGCGTGCTGGTCAGTATGGGACTTAGTAAACTAAAACTCCACTAAAGGAAAAAAGAAAGGCACAGCTTTGAGGGAAGGAGGAAGAAGGAGAAAGAGAAGTTGACAAGGGAGGGGAAGAGAGAGATGCGGGAGGAGAAAAGGAGAGAGAATTAGCCAGCATATTAAGGAAATTTGTAGTTTAAGCTATGTAATAATAATAATAATAATGATAACTGGTATTTATACAGTCTTTAAGATCTGCAAAACACTTCATAAGTATCTCATTTTCTCCTCACAACAATCCTAGTAGGTAAGTGCTATGATTATCCTCATTTTTCAGAGGAAACTCAGGCAGACAGAGGTTAAATGACTTTATCAGGTAGTAAGTGTCTGAGGCAAGATTTGAATTCAGAAGGTGCAGTGGATAAAGTGCTGGACCTGGAATCAGTAAGACCTGAGTTTAAATGTGGCCTCAGACACTACCTGTGTGACCCTGGGCAAGCCACTCAACCCTGTTTGCCTCAGTTTCCTCATCTGTAAAATGAGCCAGAGAAGGAAATGGAAAACCACTCCAGTATCTTTGGCAAAAAAACACAAATGGAATCATGGAGAGTCAGACATGATCGAAAACTACTCAACAGCAACAACAGTGACAACACCCTTCCCTTCTCTAGGTCCATTGATCCATCCATGGTATCATCTATCATACACATACATACACATGCATAAATATATTTGCATTTATAATAAACACATGCATTTACTAATTTCTTCTTAAAATCCACCTTCTATGTGAACTTTTCCCTGACTCTCCATCCACTTCTAGTTTCCTCACCAAATTTGTTTGTTTTATTTGGTTTATGTATATATTGTTGCCCTCTGATAGACAATGAGCTCCTTGAAGGCTGTAATTGTTTCATTTTTTTTTGTTTTTCTGTCACTAGTTCCTGGTACAATGCTTGGCACACCATGGATGTTAAATAAATGCTTATAGATAATTTGAAAGTTCAATAAAAAAAGCTTTTAACATCAAAAGTGATTCCTATGCAATGAAAATATTCTTAGAAATGGTCATAAAATATGCAATATAATTATCTTGATAGGGAAGATAGCAAGGAATTTCTCTCCTGGATCCAGTTGCATTTTGACAGAGGCCATATGCGTGGCCCAACTCCTCTGAAGGAAACAGAAAAAGTAATGAAAGAAGAGAACAAATTGACTGGCCATTTTGATGCCTATGTGAATGGTGACCTTGATCCACTGCTAATGATAACATGGCATGATGTGTTGTGTTGTGTTGTAATGGAGGCCGCTGGGTTTGGAGTTAGGAAGACCTGGGTTCAAATGTCACCTCTTAGCCAGTTACTTCAACTCTCTGACCCTGTTTCATTGTCTGTAAAAAAGAGTTGTTAATAACAGATGATATCAATCAGCAAGCATTTATTAACTGCCTACTGTGTGCCTGGAACTTCCCTTTTTGCATTCCCCCCTCAATCTTTCCTGTGTTTCCTGATAGCTAGAATCCATTGTCAACAACCAAGTGGCAGGAACACCCACCACCAGGGGAGGCACCTTCCCCCACTCTCCTTTCCTTTGTCTTCTTTCTTGGTCTGGGACATGACTGCTCACCCAACTTGTATGAGAAGGGAGTCACCAACTCTATTCATTCTGGTGAGACAGGCATGACCATCTGTCCTGGATCTTCATATAACCTCCAGACTATAAGCACTGTCATCTGAACTGCTAATACACCCTGAAGACAGCTAGATCTTAACATTTGCAGCTAGGCCCTTCAGCCCTTTGGACCTTTCCAGCTGCCCTGCAACTGGACTTTCTTTTATTTATTATCTCTTCCAATTAGAGTGTGAACTCCTTGAGAACTGGGACTGTCTGACTTTTTTAAATTTTCTTTTTCTATTTCTTCTCACCTGAGTTCAAATCTGGACTCAGACACTTACTAGCTGTATGACCTTGGGCGAATCACTGAAACTTTCTCAGCCTCAGTTTCCTCATCTGTAAAATAGAAATAATAATAGCACCTACCTGCCAGGGTTTTTGTGAGGTTCAAATTTGATAATATATGTAAAGTGCTTTAGAAACCTTAAAGTGCCATATAAATGCTAGCTATTATTATTATTAGTATCATCATCATCTTCATCATAGTTATTATATTTCACTGTGCTAGGCTGTAAGGATACAAATGCTTTCCAGGCTAACTCCCTTTTCCTCCTCCTCTCCTCCTCCTTTCCTCCTTTTTCTTCTTCTTCTTCTTCTTCTTCTTCTTCTTCTTCTTCTTCTTCTTTCTCTTCTTCTTCCTCTTCTTCTTCCTCTCCTTCTCCTTCTCACTTCTTCTCACAATTATTACTATTATTATTGTTATTATTAATGCTGGACTAGCCTTCTCAAACAGGTCAAGAGAGCAGTGTCTGCTCACCTGCTGCCCTGGAAGGAAAGGGGAGCTGAGCTGACTTCAGAGCACCTGAAGTCTTAAAGCCCCACCTGTGAGGTGAGGTGGGTGCCACAGGTTAGGACCCAGTCCTCTCCTCAGCTTCCAGCCTTCATAATAGGTGGCAACCTCTTCTCATTTTCATTCTGAACCCCTCTAGATGTATCAGGCAGTGAAAATGTCCCCATTATCCAAGAATCCAGCCTACTCAAAACATAAATCTTTCTTCCCCTCAATCCTTTTGGATGTATTATGACCTAATGTATTTTCCTGGCTGGAACTGAATAAGAAGGAACAGATTATTGCTACCCCATTCCAGGCACTAGATGGTCACTGGGTGTCAGCTATTAATTACAATACTGTCAAAGAAAGTTAAGTAACTGATTGCTACCATGATCTTCAAGAAAATGAATATTCTATATAAAATTAAAGAAAACATTTGTCCAGCTATACTTTGGTTAATCACATTCCCTCTACTTACAACAGCAGGAGAGAATAGATAAGTCTAGTGGTGTTAATATATATCTACAGATATGTACACATACATGTGTGTCAATATGCACATATATGTATATGTGTTTGACTTCTAATCTACCTATCTATTTGAAAATACACATATACATGTATATATACATATCTATCTTCCCAAATAGGTAGCTTATATATGTGTATATATGCACAGTGCATTTATATATATTATATATAATATAATATTCCATCCATCCATCCATCCATCCATCCATCCATCCATCCATCCATCC
>NW_020954625.1:22285029-22328810 GCF_900497805.2 Vombatus ursinus | reverse complement strand
ATCTATCTATCTATCTATCTATCTATCTATCTATCTATCTATCTATCTATCTATCTATCTATCTATCTATCTATCTATCTACCTATTTCTCTATCTCCCCAAATAGCTAGGTAGATTAGAAGCCAAACTCCCTGTAAAATGAAGAATGCCATGTTTTGGCTTCCATCTTAATTGGTTGCCTGTTTGGAAGTTAAAATGACAACGTAGCTCCACTGACAAGTACTCTTCATGCCTACCATGGGCTCCCTGTTTAGCATCTTCTCCTCCCAGTCTGGGAGTGAGTTTCTAAGAGCACTCGGAGATTACGGGGGGTTACAAAACAATGCGGAAAGTTTGATCTTGATGTCCTGGAAGTAGGTGTTGCTCAGAGGAGTCTGTTTCCATGGATCTGAGGAATGGGCTGACTGGTGAGGCCACCAGCAGCAGGCTTCAGGCCTGGTGCAGTCTCAGTAATAAGATCTTAAAGCTTTTCTGCGAGCCTGGAGGAGCTCAACCTCTGCCATCTTTCTTACTCCGTGACCATATTTACAATCAAAGGGCTTGAATCTTAGCTCTTCTTACTACCTGAGATCCTGGGCAAGTCACTTAATCTATCTGATCCTCATTTTCCTCATCAATAAAATGAAATCATCTCATTCTATCTTCACAACAATCCTGTGAAGTAGACACTATTATGACCCCATTTTACAAATTAAGAAACTGAGTCAGAGAGGTTAAGTGATTTGGCCAAGGTCACATAGTTAGTTAGCTGTTTTAGATAGAATTCAAACTCAGGTCTTACTAACTATAATTACTAACTACTATTACTACCAACTAACTCCTAACTATCCTATCTTCTTTGCCTCCTAGCTACTTTCAGCTATAAATCTATGGCTTAGAGCTGCCCCAAAGAAGCCTGGATTATCTGTTGAGGTAGTAGGTTTCTCCCACACTTGATGTCTTCAATGGAGGTTCTGTGCCCACTTGTTTGGGATACTTTCTTGAGGATTCTTGGGTAAAGTCTGGTTTGTCTTACAAGGCTCCTTCTTGGAACTTTTGGAGATTCTCTTATACCTGATACATGAAATTCTAATGCGACAAAATTATTTGGACATTCTCATTGAGTTAAGGGCAGTGGAATTTGACCCATATTTGAAACAGTTAACCCTAATTAATTGAGTAAACAGTGGTCCTTATGAATCATAGTCTTAATTTCACAGAACAAATTGATACTTCAGTAAAGGCAGAGGCATTGATAAGCCATAACAAGTGTGGCCATTGAGAAAGAGCTTCCTTTGGGGAAGCAGGCATTCCTGATTTTTTACTTAGTTTTAAAAATAAATTTTTTTTGCCTCCTCTTGCATTTCTATCATCTTCATTTCCTAGTATATACCTTCTCCACCCCCAACAGAGAATCTCTCCATGTACAAAAGAATGGCAAGGAAGAAAGGAAAGAAGGAAGGAAGAAAGGAAGCAAAGAAAGAGGGAAGAGATAAAGGGAAAGAAGGAAGAAAGGAAGGAAGGAAGGAAAGAAGGGATGGAGAAAGGGAGGAAGAGAATGAAAGGAGGGAGGGCAGCTAGGTGGTGCAGTAGTAGATAGAGCAGTGGCCTTGGATTTAGGAGGACCTCAGTTCAAACATGGCCTCAGACCAGACAGTTGACACTTACTAGCTGTGTGACCCAGGACAAGTCACTTAACCGTAATTGCCTAAAAAAGGAAGAAAAGATAGAAGGTGAAAGGAAGGAAATATTAGTTCTTCAAAATTAACCAACTCATCAACTGAGTATGACAGTAGATGTCATTTTCAACACCCAACCCCCTCTCCCATCCCTGCAAAGAAGAGAGGGAAGTTTTCACTTTTCTGAGGCTAAGCTTGATCATTCCAGCTGTGCAGATTTTGTTTCATTATTGCCATTGTTCTAGCCCTTGTGTGTATTGTCTTCATGGTTCTGCTTACTTCGCTTCGCATCCATTCATGTGAGTCTCTCCAAACTACTCTGTAGTGCTCAAAGTTACACCTAATGGACTGGCTCTGTCCATACTTAAGGTCCTCATTTCAGGGTACTAATACTCCATTGCGTTCATGTACCACCATTTGCTCAGTCACTTCCCAATCAATGGAAATCTATAGTGGGCATCTCCTGATTGCATTAATCAAAAATATTACCAAATAGTAGTGTAGTGTACTCATTGATATTATGATAGGACAAGCTCAAGAGGAGTCATTTAAAAGTGAAAAATCATGGGACATGAGTTTGGAGCCTCCAAACTGAGATAGCTTCTTTCTGGTCAATAAGGTTGGATATTCTTTGTTCGGTCTTCCCAATTAGACTTCTCATAGGATCATCAGCTCAGGTACTAGAAAGGACCTTAGAGAAACCTAGTCAATCCATTCTCCTCATTTTATAGACAAATAACTTGAGGTCTGGAACAGTTCAATGGCTCCTCTGAGCTCCCACAGGTAGCAGGGCTGAGACCGTGCCATCAATACTCCAACTTTGGGAGTTTTCTTTGGGAATCTCTGGGCAGCAATGCATGTCTATCACAGCTATAAAAGAATGGCCATTGCTCAGGCCCATATTGCTTTGGGGGTGAGTCACATCCTTTAAAATTTCCTATCATTTCCCGTCACAGTCCTGAGACATATAATTTTAGATTGCCTGGTTTACTTCAAGACCCAGTTCAGGCAGCACTTTCAACAAAGAAGCCTTTTCCTATGCCCAATCTGCTAGTACTTTTTCCTCAAATTACACTGTATTTATTTTTTATCTATCTCTATTTGTACATATTATCTCCCTCATTTGAATGTAAGTTCGTTGAAGGCAAGAAGTGATTCAATTTCATCTTTGTTTCTCCAGCACCTAACACTGTTCCAGGTACATAGTAAACCCTTAATAAATATTCATTGATTATTCTTTGATTCTGGTAGGCTATAAGATTTTTTCTTTGTCACTTACTTTAGCTCATCATATGCACATATTAAAGTATGAGAGTCAATATATTGTTATGTGTGTCAGGGGCTGTGGAGGTCTTTTTGCTAGCTGACTAATTTTTAAAGTTATGAGAAGAACTGTCAGGTTAATTACCATGGGTAATTGGATCATATGCTCTTCCTGAAGTTTCCCAAGCTCATAAATTACTTGGGAGAGTCTCATAAAAAAAGAGTTTTCACTGTGGCTGAATCAATTTAGTGAGAAATTATGTTTTAGATTTAAAAGGGAATATTAAGTTGGAGGCTGACAGGGTACAACAGGATAGCTGAAGACAAATGGAGTTGACAATGGTCTCATGGATTCAGTATTCTGCCAGCTTCTTCAAAATCCCAATTACAAGGCACAAGTTAGTAGGAAGGACAGAAAGCAGTCATTTTACTTGGCAGCCACAAGATCCCGTCTCACCACGGTCAGTTTGCTTTCTCTAATTTTCCTTTTTAGATCCTGCAAGGGAATTGAGTTCTCGTCAGTGTAGACACTCCCACCAGTGGTCACTGCCCGTACATGGCTGCCCATAATGGTAGATTCTTGCCCATAAGTTCTCAAAAATCTGTCATAGGGGGTTTCTTTCACCTAAGACTAGAGAAGCTATTTTGAGCTTCCCTTACTTATTTGAAATGCTTCTTTGCCAATTTCTTGAAATATGGTCCTCTGTTGGATGGATGGTTGGATGTGGTTAGATTCTTTTTTTTTTTTTTTTACTAACCAGTCATGGAGAAGAATCCTTCAAGTTTTGCTCATGATCACAGACAACTGGTATGGAGAAGAAGCCACAGAGTTCAAATCCAAGCTCTTTATTTGTGCATTTTTGGAGTTTAATTGATTCCTTTTGACTTTCCATCATGATCATTTCCAGATGCAGATCTCTCTCCCTACCCTTCACCTTCTCTTGTAAATCAATTAAGCATCTCCAACCAATAAAGTGATCATGCCAGGACACATTTGTGTGTGTATGTATGTATATATGTATGTATATGTGTATATATCTATATCTATATCTATCTATCTATCTATGGAAGGAGTTAGGTGGCTCAGTGAATAGAGTACTGGGCTTGGAGTCAGGAAGACCTGAGCTCAGATCTGACCTCAGACACTTGCCTGCCTCTGCAAAGAAGAAAAGAAAGTTATGTTTTCTTACCTTTTCTTTGGAGATAAATACTATTCTACCTCTACCCTTCTGCCTCTGTATATATGGCCTACATATACACTACATTTCATTAGAGTGGCATTCAAGGAATTTGTTGTTGTTGTTCATTTGTTTTTTCAGTCATGTCTGACTCTTCATGACCCCATTTGGAGTTTTCTTGGCAAAGACACTGGAATGGTTTGCCATTTCCTTCTCCAGATCATTTTACAGATGAGGAAACTAAGGCAAACAGGGTTAATTGACTTGTCCAAGGTCACACATCTCGGAAGTGTCTGAGGCTGGATTTGACTTAGGAAGATGAGTCTTCCTGACTCCAGGCCTGGCACTCTATCCACTGAGCCACCTAGCTCTAAGAATATTTTATTTTGTATTTAAAGTGAGTATTTATTAGAGATTCATTTATAAATTATATTATTTTATTCAACAGGCAAGCTAAAAACTAAAAACAAAGCTTATTTTAAAACAAAATTAACAACCAAACTTTATTTTAAAATACAAAAAGTGAGACATAAAATGCTATTTTTAAATGACTGGAAGGTATACCTGATAGGAAGTTAGGAATCGGTGATGAGGTGATGAGAAACCCTTAAAGGTGATGAAAAGCTTGTGCTATGGCATCCACTTGTGATAGAACCAGTAAGCAATGGATTTGGTTCAATAGTTGGTCTGACCATCAATCAAATTTAATAAGCACTACTCTATGCCAGGCTGTAGTGCTAAATGTTGTGAAAAGACAAAAGATAGTTCCTACTGTCAAAAACTCACGATTTAAAGTGGAAGACAATATGCAGTCATATGTATATACAAGAAGCAGCTATCCACAATATAAATAGGAAGTGATTAACAGAAGGAAAGCACCAGCATTAAGACAGGTTTGAGAGTGCTTCCAATATAAAGAAATGAAATTAGTTGGGACTTAAAGGAAGCCAGGGAAACATTAGATAGTGTTAAGGAGGGAGAACATTACATACGTAGAGGTCAGCCAGAGAAAATGCCCATAGCCAAGAGATTGAGTGTCTTGTTGGGAACAGCCAGGAGTCATTATTATTGAATTGAAGAGTATGTGTGGGGGAGTACGGTGGGAAGGGGTGAGAAGAATGGAAAGGTAAGAGGGGGTGAGGTTATGGAGCACTTTGAATGTCAAACAGAGTATTTTATTGAACCCAGTGGAAATAGGGAACCACTGAATTCTATTGAGTAGGGGGTCGGAAGAGCTTTAGGAAATGGCACATCCCATATGCAGAGCACTGTGTTAGGCACTCGGGTAGATGTAAAGTTTGTGTAATACATAATCCCTACCCTCATGGAGTTCATAGCCTAGTAGAAGAAGACACTTTGTGGTACCCAATTCCTAACCTATTAACTTCAGCCTCCTAGTGGCCAAAGCAACCTGATGCATGAACAGCCTGCTTTCTTCCATCTTGCTTGAGCAAACATCTCTACTTTGGGCTCATTAAATAACATGCTTGCCAAATGCACACATTTTAAGTTTTCGCATTTATTTAGATGACGTTGTGAAGGATAAAACTCCACATCGATTTAAAAGTGTCCCTGGGTTCTGAAAAGTTTTTTGTTTTTATGCATTTTCTTCAGTAACAGATGGTAATATTAATGCCCTAATCCATCAAGAAGCATTTATTAAGCATCGACCACTGTACTAGCACTGGGCATGCAAAGACAAAGAGGAAATTGTCCCTTCATTTAAGTTGTTTGAATTCTATCATGTGGGTTTCTGCAAAATGTTTGATGTTGAAAAGGATCTTCCTGTTTGAAAAGGGGGGAAAGACTTCATCCCTTCCATCTCTTCAGAACTCTGGGTTCCTTCCAGGTCCACCCCAGGGTCTACGTCCTACAGAAGGGCTTTCCACCTCTTCTGGTCCTCTCCTGCTCTTGGGACTCACTTTTCCTTCAAATTACTTTGGATGTACTTTATATTTATTATTGATACACATATTGTATTTCCCCAGTAGAATATAAATTCTCAGAGGTCAGAAAAAGTTTCATTTCCCCCCTGCCATTTATCCTTAGTATGTAGCAAGTAGCAGGTATTTAATAACATTTACTGAAATGAATTGGGGAGGAAAGTCAGCAGGGCAGAGCCCCGTCAGGCAGGTTTGGGCAGAGTGTGAATAGTGTGAGAGATGATCAGGTCCTGAAATGAAGCAAGTGTCCACAGGGGCCAAAAAAAAAGGTCTAATGTGAAACCATTTGCCTGGGAAGAAGCAGTGGGATCAGGCTAGTGATTGGCAATTTGGGACAAAGGACAAGAAGGAGCCTTTCATTGTAATCTTTTATTTTTCACAAAAGCACTTTTATTTGTCCTCCTGTAAAATGAAAACAGCATGGAAAATGATGTATGGCTTCCTCACAATACATCCCCAACTATGAATCATCCCTCTTCCCTTGGCCGGTTGCTAGCTCTCCACCTTTCACAATTCATCTTTTATTTATTTCTCACATCTCGGACTTGTTTTGCCTTCTTTCTGATGGTCTGTCTTACCTCTATGAATTTCTTCCTTTTTCTGCTCTCGCTGAATTTTTTTTCCTATCCACTTTTTCTGAATCATTCTTAGGTTTGGACAATTTATTTATTTTTACCTGTTTCTGAGAGTGATGAGTTGTTTTAATTGGGTAACAGACAGGGTGTCCCAAGCACTGATTGAGTTTTTAATCAAAACTCAAAAGGGGTTTAGACCTGGGGCCTCTTTATGGATTCTGGTGAGCAGTTTATATATCCAAGGAAAAGAGAGAAAGTCAATATGTGCTCAGAATTTGTCAGGGTGAAATGATGGACCATGGCCCCTTTAACCTTTCATTTTTAGGAGCCACAGCCAATTGAATTCTGGATCATCAGCCCCTGCTCATGGGGTACACGTAGAGGGGCTTTGATGTGGAAGATATTTATTCTCCATCCACTGTCCCATACAAGGACTGATACAGTGGGGTTTTCCAACTCCCCCACCCCCAACCATTAAGAAAGGTAATAAAGGAAACTCAATGAATAAAGGAAGCATTTATTAAGCACTTGCTATGTGCAATGGCTTGCAGTTGGGACTATTGGTTTCACACTGTGCTTTTCACGCATAGAAGACCTTTATGATCATGGGCAAGTCTTTTAACTTCTCTGGGCCTCAGTTTCCTTTGTAAAATGAGAGGGTTGGACTGCATGGTCCCTGAGGACCCTCCAGTTCTGGTTCAGTAAGCAGATGATGTTATCATCTGTTGTACCCATTTCATCTTAGAGATTTGTTCCCACATGACCTAACTCCGAGCTCAGCATGCTTTCTGTTCCTCTGTGTTGCTGGTTTACATGGCAGAGACACTTGAGTCTTGCCCACAAAGGGGAATGATTCTCGAACTGCTGCTCAGGCCACATAATGGATAATTATTTTATTATTATTGTTCCATCATGCCCAACTCTCCACGACCTCATTTGGGATTTTCTTGACAAAGATACTGGAGTGATTTGCCACCCTGCCATTCTTCTCCAGCTCATGTTACGGATGTGGAAACTGAAGCAAACAGGGTTAAGTGGACTTGCCTAAAGTCTTACAGCTAGGAAGTGTTCGAGGCTAGACCTGAACTCAGGAAGATAGCCTTCCTGATTCCAGGCTTGGTGCTCTATCCACTATGCCACCTTGGTGGATGATTATTGTTAGTAATTTGTCAAGGACTTGGACCTAAATAACTGGCATTTGAGTCTCATTTTCTCTATTTACTAGCTGGATAACCTTTAGCATGTCAAATGATCAAATTATTATGAGCAAAGTGCTTACTAGATGTGTTATTCTGGGCAAGTCACTTCTCCTTTGGCAGGAGTTTCCTTGTCTGTAAAAGGGGTATAATAATTGTACCTGTCTCATAGGAATCAAATTATATCATATAGAGAAAGTGCTGTGAAAACCTTAAATGTTATACAAATATTTGCTGTTATTATTGCTTGTAAACTATAATGTGATAGGTAAATGGAAATTTATTGGGACCATACCCTCTTCCAGTCCCTTGAGATAGAGGAAATTGTATTGCATTTATAGTACTAAGGCTTACATTTCAATAGTTCTTATTCAGGTTCATTTGTCTAGGGGCTCTCAGAAGATCTGTGATGCTTCTTTTTCTCCTTTTCTTAATTTGGCTCCTTCTATAAGTGAGTATAGCTCATAGGGTCATAGATTTAGAGCAAGGAGGGATCTCCAAGGTCATCTAGTATGACTAATTTTACAAATAAGGAACCAAAGCCAAGGAAGGATAATGGATTTGTCCAGTATCTCCTAGGTAAGTATTTGCAGAATCAGGATTTGAATCCATGTCCTCTGATTCTGAACCTTCCTCAGTGAGATCACAGATCCATTGATGTCCTAGAGTATAGCAAGACCAGCCCAGGATGAGAAGGTGCAGATGGTTTGCATTAGAGAGGAGCAACCTTTCTGTACGTGAAACCATAGATCCATCAAAATATTGAAGCATTAATTGAAGAAGTGGCCTATTGTGATACTTTCTTTAACCCTGCTTCCCATATTCTATATGACATCGATTAATGTACTACAACTGGAGAAGAAAAAAGAACATTTGTCTCTGAAAAGCACTTTCTTTGTACTCATAGATAATAAAAATAACACACTGTCAATTTTAGTCTTGAGTTAATCTTTATATATTTGAGTTGTAATATGATATTGCTCGAAAGTGCTTTTGTTTTTTTCTCAGTGGCACAATTTTTCAAAAAAAAATATTGATTATGATGTCACAAGCTATGTGTCTATCAACAAACCATGAAACCATCTACTAGGGTCCTCTTCCAATGTCTCATCTTGTCAAGGAAGTGACTGTAGGTTCTGAAAGACTATGCCAATGGAATATAAACCTGGGCATATCCTATACAGTTGAAATAGCTTCAGGTATGGTCAGGAAAATAGATTGGCTTTCTATTTTCTGAAGACCTCACCAATAGTCAAGGAACCTTCTTACCAAATTGACAATAGAGCAGTGAGCTTTTCAAATCCAATAACTTTCTAATGAGTAATAAAAAGTTGGTTGATGGCTGCCCTGGCATCCTTGAAAGCCAGCTCTAACGTGTCTTCTCCCTCTTAATTATTTTATTTTGGTGGCCTCTAAGGTACCTTCCTAATCTATGGTCTACAAATCTAAAAATTCGTTTAAGTATTATTATTGTTTTAATTAAATCAGCAAGGCCCAGCCACGAACACTCAATATCTCTCCACTTACCTAAGATATTCTTTATTTTTTTAAGACTTTTAAATTTTTTTTGGCATCTGAATCTATATGTCTTTGCATGTGCCTTTACAGATCAACCACCATGTATTTTATGCATTTTGTTGCTATTTTGAATGGTATTTTCTTTTTATGATTTCTTCCTTGAAATTACTTTTTATTATTTATTTCTCTGAATATAAATCATCACATCCTCCCAGTAGAATGCAAACTCCTTGAGGTCAGGGATTACTTTGTTTTTGTTTTTAAAATTGGCTTCTACCATATTGTTGGGCACTCAGTAGACAATCAATGTTGGATTAAAACAATTGGCTATATGTATCAGCACACTGAGTCCAAACCACAACTCCTCTATTCTTTGTAAGTAAGCCTCATCATGTGGAAGCTTGAGCATACTCATGATCAATCCTCATTTACTAGATCTTATGTTGAGGGTCTCAGAAGGTCTCTAACCCATTTTTCAGAATGAGATTAGTTACCAGGATCCCAGTTACCCATCTCCCTGACTTTGAATTTGGAGGGAGAGATGATCAGTGCCATTGTGCATTTTGTAAAATGCCTGCTATTCGGCATCTCCGTGGGCCCACTGTTCTTCAATTTCTCCTCATTTAAGATTGTTGATCAGTGATGTTAGCTCAAGGAGATTCTGTGGGAGCAAAAAGATGAAGTTCTATTATTGTCTGGGTTTTGAATGGGAGGAGGTTTGACCGGAGAATATTTATCTGGTTAAAGATCTTGTGGAGCTTCCATGGACTAGAATTTTAATGAGTCCAGCAGAGTGATGAGATGGCCTGAGATAATAACACTGCTTGGGAACAGGCAACCTATGGCAGATGAGAAAACAGAGCAAAACAAAACACTGCTAGCTCCCATCCATTCACTGCTTTTCAGGCTGTCTAGTCAGGATTACAAATATAACAACTCAAATGGGTAAAACGAACATTGAGCAGATGAACTTTGGACTTCAACACCATATGAGGACGTCATGGGCCTTAAAAGATGGAGATCTAGGCTTGGTATCAGGCAGGATCAAATCCCATCTCTGAACCTGGCAACATAATTCATGAATAAAGTCATGCAATTCTTTGAGACTCAGCTTTTCCATCCGTAAGATGGGGGAAATATTAGCACCTATTTCATAGGTTTGTTGTGAGACTCAAATGGGATAATGGATGTAGAATAAATTACAAAATGTAAAGTTCTATGTAAGTGTAAACTGATATATTTACTATTCTTGGCTCATTCTTCTCATCTCTTTTCTTTGTATTATTACTATTATTATGTTGTAGATTTAGAGATAGAAGGAATCTTAACGGTCATATAGTCCAATACCCTCATTTTACAGATGAAGAAACTGAGACCTGCCAAAGTTAAGTGATTTTTCTATGGCCACATAAAATGGGCCCCAAACCCACATCCTTTGACATTCAAACCTAGAACATAAAGTTTAAGAGGGGAAAGAGACCTAGGCAGGTTTTATTTAATTTTTTTACTAGTCTTAGTAAAATAAAGTCCTTAGTTCCAGGATCCCAGTTACCCATCTCCCTGACTTTGAATTTGGAAGGAGAGATGATCAGTGCCATTGCGCATTTTGTAAAATGCCTGCTATTCGGCATCTCCGTGGGCCCACTGTTCTTCAATTTCTCCTCATTTAAGATTGTTGATCAGTGATGTTAGCTCAAGGAGATTCTGTGGGAGCAAAAAGATGAAGTTCTATTATTGTCTGGGTTTTGAATGGGAGGAGGTTTGACCGGAGTCCATCAAAATAAATTCTGGGGAATAATCACTCCCATGTCTGCAGTATTTTTTTTAATAAAACATTTTACTCTCATTGACCAGGGGAGGTCAGTAATGTCAGTATTACTATCATTTTATAGATATGGAAACAAGAACTCAGGGATGTTAAGAGACTTGTCCAAGGTTTTTCAGCTAGGCAATATGGTAGAGAGGATGGAAAGCTGGCCTCAGTGCCAGGAAGACCAGAGTTCAAATCCTACCTCTGATACATATTGGCTGTGTCACTCTGGACAAGTCCCTTAACCTCTCAGTTTTCTAGGGTAGTGGGTCAAACTCAAATAGAAACACTAAATCCTACAAAATGGTTCCTGCCTCCCCATATTGACTTAGAAAACCACATATTAACATTATCTGTGTTCTATTGTATTTGAATTTATTTTGTTAAATATTTCTAAATATCATTTTAATTTTGTTCTGAAAGCACTGGAGAGTATTCCTGGTCATATGTCTGACCCCTCTGTTCTAAGCAACTTTCTAAGACTGTTAAGGGAATTTCCTCACCTGGGAATTCCCTCTATCAATGAAATTACATGTCCCTATACTTCAAAGCTAATGTGTTCATGTTGTGATTACACACTGGCAAGTAATTTCTTGTTGTTGTTTCTTTTGCATTATAATAATTTCAAAAATGATTCCCATTTATGAAAAGCTATTGGACTTTCAAAGCTCTTATCTCTCATTGTCCTCATAGGGAAAGTATTCCAATATCACTGTGTAATTTCAGAGATGATGGTACTGAAACCAAGAAAGGCCCAATAATTCCTGCAAGGGTTACACATGTAGAATGTGTCAAAGCTGGGATTCTGACCCATGTCTCCTAACTTGATGTCCTTCCCACTATATAACATTGCTCTTAACTGAGGTAGCCAGGCTGTTACAGTGGAAAGAGGGTGGGACTTGTGGTCAGGAAAATGAGTTCATACTCTGCTTCAGACAAGTCCCAACCTCTTTGGGCCTCAGTTTCTTTGTGAAATTGGAATAATAACAATACCTACCCCCCCAGATGTGAGGCTAAAATGAGTTATATTTGGGGAGCCACTAAGCATTATATAAATGCTAGCTGCTGTTATTGTTTTATTGATCAACATAAACTAGTTTTGAGGTGTATGACATTAGTTAATAAGTACTATATCACCTGTGTGAGGGGCCATGGAAAGTGGCATAGAGGAAGTCATCAAAGAAAGGTATTACATCATGCTGGAATGTTCTCCATTGGACTCCATGAGCTATGAAGAAGACAAAAGAATGGCCTCCAGCACATTTGGGTGCTCCCCTCCATGGTCAGCTTCTAAATGGAAATGAATGGGAGTCTTCAGACTAAATGGCTGCCATCATTGGATGGAAAGTCTTGACATGCATGAGGTCACTGATCTATTGGAGTTTAAGAGGAGTAGGGGAAGTATAGAAGTTGTCATCAAATTAGTTTTTCCCAAATTTGGTAAGTTGTGATACCAATTAATGCCCTGAGGTGTGTGGGGATGAAGCGTCTTATGTGAATATCTATTCAGACATTTCACAATGATGAAGGAATTCTTGAAAGGGAAACAAATGAAAGCCGCATATAAACCTCCTATACTGGAACTATGATCAAGTCAATACCAGCTGCTTGCAGTGGGCATCTGGCTTCTGCTTGGCCTCCATTGCTGAGTGATGAGCTGGCAGACCATTCCACTTGTGTTTACATTGTAGAAAGCGTATTTCTGTCTGGTCTAATTCGCCTCTTGGCAACTTTCTACTTTAACTTCTCATTCTGGCCTTTGTGGCTAAGCGAGAAAATAATGAGTTACCGTGATGACTTGTATTCCGATCTTAGCTCTGCCATGTGCCCCCAGTGTGGTCTTGGCAAGTCCTATCTCTAGGCCTCAGTTTCCTCTTTGGGAAATAGGGGTGAGGGGTGCTCACTCTTGATGACTATTAAGGTCATTTCTATCTCATGTTTATGATTTTCAGTCTATTCTTTTCATGAGGTAATTTTCTTGCCACAAAATGGGAGTGGATAAGTGAGGACTGGACAGGGAAGGAGAGCAAGGATGCCCTCTCTCATTGCTAGTCCACAGTTTGGGTAAGCCTGGCAGATGAAAACCCCCAAGTGGCATAATGCAGACACTGGGTGATCACTTATTGAGTCGACTCTAATGGAGCTTCCTTTGGTGTGTGGGATGGACTCAATAACTGCCGGTGTTCCTACCAACTCTCCAATTCTATATTAACTTGCTGAGGTACTCTTGGTACAAGACATTGTAAGTATTTGCTTCAGTGGCTTTGAAGAAGGACCTAGGTAGGGGGAAACCCAAGAGGAGCACCCATGCTCAAACGGAGACTGAGATAATTGCTTCTCAGTCTGTATTTCAAAGGCTAGCAATAAGCAGAGAAGGCTAATCAGCTACGATCCTACAGATAATGAAGCCTGCCTCCCTGGCAGTCTCTTCCCTTGGGGTGCCTTTGGCTGGGCTAGGTGTAGGGACACCTAACTCAGTTGTACAGCAGAAAGAATGCTGAGTTTGGAGTCAGAGGCCTTGAGTTCCAATCCCAACTCTTCTACTTACTACCTATGTGACCTTAGGGAAATCACTTAACCTCTCCAAGCCCCAATTTCTGCACCTGTCAAATGAAGCCTTTGGACAAGATGACTGTTTTTCTTTCAACTCTAGATCTATGATCCCATGCTTGACTTGGGTGAGTAACTTACTTTCCAGGGGCCTCAGTTTCCTTGTCTATAAAATTCTCTGTGAGTTGCGTTAGATGGTATCTGAGGTCTCTTCCGGCTCCTGATCTATGAATGGTCTCTCCTTTGGTGACTCATTCTCCCTGACTCATTTGGCTTCTATGAGCCACTATTCCAGGCTGCTCACATTTTTACCTTTAAGAGATGTATAGCGCTCCTCAACCCAGAACAAAAAGTCGAGGGATATGTAAGGCCATTTAAGGCTATTTTACAGATGCCTTTTGGATGACTTTTCAGTACACTGTAAAGATTTGATATGGCAGTCTATAAGCAGTGACTGAAAGGGTGACATAGTGGAATGAATGCTAGATTTCAAATCTGAGGATCTGGATTCAAATCTCAGTTACTTTATGTAACCTCACATGAGCCTTTTCTTCATCTCCACGTGCCCCAATATCCTCCTTGTTAAAATGAAGGGTTCAGCCTAGATGGGTGCCTATGTTCCTTTTCTTCTGTGTTGCCTCAGAGAGATGGTACTGGTAGGAAGGGTAGGTTGAAAAAGGGAGAGATGGGAAGACCGCATGGGCAGCTATTTCAATAGTCCAGGTGAAAAACAATGTAAGGTTGAGCTTGGGTGGTTGCAGGTGGAGTAGGACATAAGGAACATGCAAGGCTGCATTGTGGAGTGGGCAGAATGGGGTAAAGATGAAGGAGTAGGAAGACACAAAGGCAATCTGGAACCTTTGGGATTTGAAGATGGTACTGATCCTTAGCTCAGATTAGATAAAGCATTTCTTAAGATGTGCCAGGCACTGGGATGAGAACTGGGAACACAAATACAAGCAAAAGAAAGATTGGACCTGCCCTCAAGGAGCTTACATTCTAATGAAGGAAAGCCACACATTTCAGGGTCATGAAAGGTCAGGGGGAGGGGGAGGAGAGGTGCCTACTTGGGGAAAAATAGTCTGCAGCATCAGGAGCAGGACAAATTAGAGAAGAGCATGGCTGGTGGGGTGCTTCTTCCCCCAGTGGAGGTTCTGGGGGGGGGAAATGCACCATTTGCAGTGGGTGGGCACAAGGCTAGAGGAGTCTTCAGGATGACAAGATTGTGGGGTGGAGGCATAAAGGCCAGAGAGTGAGGAAGTTTGGCTGGCTGACTATGTCCCCAAATGGTGAAAGTTAATTAACAGCAAGGCATGATGGGAAGGTCACTAACTCTGGGGTCAAAGGAGCTGGGTTCAGATTCTTCCTATGACACTTACTAACTGTGGGGACTTGCACAGGCCACTTGTCTTCTATATGCCTTCATTTCTTTAACTATAAAACGGAAAGGGAAGGCTCTGAGATCCTGTCCAGCTCTACGTCTCGGATCAGTTACAGCCTCTAAGTGAGTGTGGTGGAGGGTAGGGAGTGATTTATACAGCTAAGACATCATTGTTTTGGAGGCAGTCATTTAGAAGGATCAATAAATAACAAGCCAGCTTGGCTTCACTGACATGGTTCCATTAGCTAAAGGTTTGTATAGAGACCACTTCTAAAGGGTTTCCAGCTGGGGTAGGCACAGGCAGTGGAGTTTTTGTAGTAATTAAACAGGATTTTACTTTTTCAATACTCTGAAGTCTATTTTTTCTGGACAATGGAAGACTCTTTCTCTTCTAGAGGACCAACTGGCATTCTGTAAGTGGTGAGAAGCAAGTTATGTTTAAGATTGACATCAATCAACCAAGTAGCCTTATTAAGCTTGTACTATGTGAAGCTGTGCTAAATGCTGAGGAGAAAATGCAAAGCAACATGCTTTTCCTGCTCTCAAGGATCTCACAGTCTAATGAGACAAATTCAAACAACTATACACAAACACACATACTATTTTCACTTTTTTTTTTGTAGTTTTCCTTTTTGTTCTGATTCTTCTTTCACAACATGATTAATGGGGAAATGTGCTAAATATGCTTGTACATGTGTAACCTATATCAGATTGCTTGCTGTCTTGGGAGGGGGGAAGGGTGGGAGAAGAACTTGGAACTCAAAATCTTACAAAAATGAATGTTGAAAACTATCTTTACATGTAATTGGAAAAAAATACAATACTATTAAGTCCATAAAAAAGAAAGAAAAAACAAAACAAAACCCCAAGATATATACATGATAAATTGGGGGTGGTCTTCAAGAGAAATAACATGAGTATTACTCCATGTGGCTAGGGGAAGGATAACCAGCAACAGAGAAGGCTAAGTGGCTCACTTCCTAGTAACCCCCATTTTCTCTTCCAAAGAGAGTGTCCGTTAGACCAGAAAGGAGAGGACAAGAATGGTGAATAGGGATGTGATACCCCAAATGTGTAGACAGGTAGTCAGAAAGCACCTGACTACTCCTTGGATGAGTTCAAATCACCTGACATGGACAAACTCCATACAGTAGGCACTTAGAGAACAAGTTAGTGTGAATGCTGAGTCACTATCAGTAATGGGTGAAAAGTCATGGAGAAATGGAGAGGGGCCAAAGACTGATGGGAAGAGAATGGAGTTGGCAGCATCAAGGTCAGTGAGCTAGGTTCTAATTCTGGGGCAAATTATAGAATAATGTATTAAAAATCTATTTTTAAAAACTGAGGGTTTTAGTTGGCTGAGAACTTACTATGAGTATGATAGGGTAACTGGGAGATTCAATGTACTCTGTGGCTAATGGAATAAGAAAGGTGAAGTGAGCATCGAAGATAAGGAAGATGAGACTACTGTTGTTCTCTGCCTTGGTCAGACCATGCTGGGAGCATGCTGTTCAGTTCTAGGTGCCATATTTTAGAAAGAACATTGATGAGCTGGAGTACTGAAGGAGAGTCAATTACTTGATCAGTCAACAAGCCTTTATTAAGTTTTTACTATTTGCTTTTTGTTCAGTTGTTTTCAGTCATGTTTGACCCTTAGTGATCCCATCTGGGGTTTTCTTGACAGAGATACTGGAGTGGTCTGCCATTTCTTTCTCCAGCTCATTTTACAGCTGATGAACTGAGGTAAACAGGGTTAATTGACTTGCCCAGGGTCACACAGCTAGTAAGTATAAGCGTATAAGTATGAGAGGCCATATTTAAGCACAGGAAGGTGTGTCTTCCTGACTCCAGGTTTGGCATTCAAGCTACTGTGTCATGGTGTAAGGAGACCAAAAACATAGGAAAGGGTCACCAACAAGGATTGTGAATGGCCTTACGTTTATGCCATAGGAGGATTTATTTAAGAAACAGAGGGGTTGAGGGCTAGAGCAGGAGGCTGGGCGTGTGTCATGAGAGGGGCCTTCGAATGGTGTCATGGCAGGAGCCACTAACCAAGAGTCAGGAGCCTTGGCATATTTGAGCAGTTCTGCATCTCACTGGCACTGTAGCCCTGCGTAGGTCATGTGATCCTATCTGAGCTTTGGTTTTATCATCTGTAAAGTGAGTTGGACGCACCAGTGCTTTTCTGATCTTTTGCCTTTGTGGGTCCTTCAGGGTAAGGAAGATGCAGCCGCTTGCTGCTTCCTGTGTGAGAAGTAGCAGGTCCCTTTAAGCTGGTGCTGCAATAAAGGATAACCCCCCTGATTAGACTCTTGAGAACCTTGTCCCATTGTCAGCCCTTTCCATCTTTTTCAATCACTCACTTGACCTAGGAACACAAATGCCGCTACCACCGAGGTGCTCTGATTGCTAGCAGAAACTCTTTTTTGGGTGACATACATTTTTACAGTGAAATCTCCACTTGAGGAGCCTGGAAAAGACACAGCCATGATTTGGCAATGATTGGATTCTGTTTTAAATTATTATATTTTATATTGGAAACCTACAGAGAATTGAGCAAAATCCAACCCCCAACTCCATGTCGCCTTGAAAGCCTTCTGTGTGGTTCTGACCAGGGAGTGTTTACAACTCGTTTTGTTTAGATGCTGGGCTTACGCCTGGCCCCTCTTGGCTGCTTCCTCCCCCTGGCAGGGTCTGTGCATCACTGAGCCTGCTGTGAAACATACTGGGCCCTCCTTCCTGGACTCAGGCTGTCTACATCTTTCTCACTAGATGTTGGCCTGTGATTGATGGAGGCAGGCTCTTGGGCATGAGGCTGATAAGGAAACCAGCTATGGAAATCAAAGTTAAAGGGCAGCTTCCTGTTACTCTCCACAGCCTTGAATGGCCCTTCTTGTCTTCAGGGCCGCTGACAGCACTGAGTTCAATGTTGCTCTGGATCAACACATAAGGAGTGTGGCAGAGTGGATACAGTTCTGGACTTTGCTTCAGGAAGATCTGAGTTTAAATCCCACCTAAGACACTTACTAAGTTTAGTCAAGTCCCTTTACCTCTCTCAACCACTGTTACCTCAACTATAAAATGAGGGAGGTTTGCCTGAATGCCTCTAAGGCGCCTTGTGCTTATGATCCTGTATTTGTAATCAAGCCATCCCACTTTTTCCCAACACAGTTTTAAGGTAGGCTCTCTATATACCTTGCCACACTGTGGCAAGAGGTGGGTAGGTGGGCAGGGCATGATAGCCTTCTTCAGGTAACTCTCATATCAATGAGGGATTAGACTTGTTCTGAAAGGACCCAGGGGGCAGAATTAGGGGCAGGGTTGGAAGTTAAGGGGACTGATTTTGGTTTTATTTGCAGAAACACATTTTCAGAATTAGAGTTATCCCCAAAGTGAAATGGGCTGCTTTGCTAAGGGGTGGATTCCCAGTTCCTGGAGGCTTTCAAGGAGACCCAAAATAACCACTCATCGTATATATTGTAGAGGGAGGGGTTGGATGAGTTGACCTGGAAGGCCCCTTCCCACTTTGACATTCAAGAATTCACATTTTTTTGTGACCCCGCCCTCAATTTTTCATGTATCCTTTGCTATACTTTGTTTTGTTCGGTTAAAGATAAGAAAAGAAATTCTCGATTCTCTCTCCCCTTCAGGAACGTTGCTCCTTTTATCCACTCTGTTCTCTGAGGCCCCCTCCTCCCCTGGGATCTTCCCATCCCTTGTTCCTTTCCCTCTTCTGCTGGCTGTTTCTGAATCCTTTGCACACATTTTTGCCTTTCTCTTTTCTGCTTTCTTGTTATTTTGTCTCTACTCAGTCTCACCTTCTGTCTCCTTGTTCCCTCTCCATTTCTTGGCCTGATCAAATATCAGAGGTCGATATTAAGGGGGCTTTCCCTCCTCTTGGGAGAGGGGGCATGCTAATCCATAGTCTAGCAGATTTCTCATCCCACATTTCCATAATTCTCCAGGGAATGCAGAGGTGGTTTTGGGGAGAATGCTAAATAGTGGGGGCATCGAGAAGAATAGCAACGACTCCCCTCCCCTGGAAACAGCATTATTTTAAGATTTGGTGCAACATTTCCTTCTGCCTTGCAAGCTGTGTTGGGCGCAGGCGGGTGTAATGAGAGGAACCAGAGAAAGACCCGAGATTTACAGAAGCTGTTTGAGAAATCAAATGCTGTCCTTGTGCTGAGGTCTGCTCTGAGCTCTAGGAATCCCTGTATTCTCTGGCAACAGGTGCTGCTCTGTATGGGAAGGTGAGCTGCTGACTGTGGGGGGATTTCATGTGTTTGTACCCAATGGTGTGGGGGAGCTGACAGCCAGGCCAGCCAGAGCACTATCCAAATGCTATTTACTTTCCCAGCTGAGTTCCCATCTGTTACTAGTTCTAGACACCTGATCTTGGACTGAGTGGCTCCTCCCCTACCCCACCTCCCACACCTTTACCAAAGTCTCTCAAGCTACTGCCTATTTTTTTGTACTGTGAATTCCTGTCACGTGGGAATTTGGACATTTATACTCTATAACCTCAGAAACAGCTGCAAATAGGATTTGGAGACTCCCAGAAACAATGTTAGCAAAACTCCAGAAACCGTCTAGTTCAATTGGAATTTGACCAACGATCTTCTCAACAGCATGCCGACTACTGGTCACCCAGCCTCTGCTTGAACACCTCCAAGGAAGGGAACTCATTACCTCCTAAGGTCACCCATTCCACTCTCGGGCAGCTGTCATTGTTAGGAAGTTTGTCCCTTTTGACACTTACCTCCTCAGTGGCCCTGGTTCTTTCTGTGGGGACAAGCATATTAAGTCTATTCTCCCTTCTGTGTGATGGGCCTTAAATACTGGAGTCTAGCTTCCCCTAAATCTTCTCTTCTATGGCATGAAGCATCCCTTCCCCTCAAAGAGCATGGATTCACAGGCCTTCAGCATCTGGGTTGCCTGCCTCTGATACTCTCCAGCTTATCAATGTATTTCCTAAAGGAGGGTGCCCAGAATGGAACCCAGTACTACAGATCTGGCCTCCCCAAAATACAGTACAAAGGAACTATTAGCTTGAGGGAGTCGGTTGGTAAGCATTTATTGAGGATACAAAGAAAGGCAAAACCAGGCCTTGCTCTCAAGGAGCCTACAGTCTAATTGGGGAGACAACATGCAGATAATTATGTACAGACAAGATGCAGACAGAATCAACTGGAGGCACCACATAGGGAAGGCATCAGCATTAAGTGGGGTTGGGAAAGGCTTCGGGCAGAAGATGAGACTCCAGCTGAGACTATAAGGAATCCAGGGAAGCCAGGAGGGATATCTTCACAATCCTGAGTACTAGTCTTCTCTTAGTGGTACCTTAACAGCTTATATAAAGTGCTTTGTAAACTTCAGTTTGCAAAGTAATTAATGCTAGTTATCATTTATCATCATCATCATCATCATCATCATCATCATCATCATCATCATCATCAGTGGTGGCAGCAGCAGCATTCTCGAATGACATAAGATTTCATCTTTGGCCACTTACTTTTCCACTTGAGTAAGATCATTTTTTGAAGGTGTGGAACACACCATTGCTTAGGCTCCTTGACACATTTGATAAACCATGCCTGGATGGGAAACATGGCATAACTGATTCCCAAAGCTGCTGCCAGGAAGGCTACATATCAAACCCATATCTGACACTTCTTACCTAGATGACTGTGACTGAGTCACTTAACCCCACTGAGCCTCAAATTCCTTATTTGAAATGGGAATAATGATGCTTATACTCCCTAGCTTAGAGTTGTTCTGAAGAAAGAACTTTGTACACCTAAAGGTATTATAGAAATCTGAGTTGCTATTAATTATAAAGATTTATTCTTGCCTCAGTTTCCTCATCTATAAAATGGGAATAACAATGCTTTGACTTCTACTTCATTGGTTGTGATGTTTAGCTGATATCAGTGTGGTAGCTTGGGTTAGTAGAATTTTCTAAGCCTGACAACTCAGTGGGGCTGGTTGGTCAAAGGTTAAAGTGTAAAAAAATCAATAGATTTAACAACCTTTTCCTCCATTATTCCTCAAAATGAACTCTCTGCTCAAGAAAGGACATATTTATCCCCTGATCATTGAACTGAAGCTCTCAGGTGTTTTCTTTCTAATGTTGGGGAGTAGAACTAACTAATCTAAGGCACCTTCTGGTACTAAAATCCAATTATTCCAATATTGAGAGTGAAGATGAGTCTTGGTATCCAATCTTTTGCCCAAATATACAGTAGAGATGAGATGGGATGGGAATACAATGGAACATTGGCTTGTGTATCTAGCCCATCCCTACTAAGATAGGCAGCCATTATCTTAGTGTTTGATTTGGTGTGGACCATTTCTGGTGCCTTTGTTTATCAGTTGGTGAGATAGGCACGTTGGGGCCTTTGGCTGGAGAGCTTCTGTGCCATCTAGGATGGAAATTTGGTAAATTTCTGCTGTGGATCCCTTTCTTAAGTAGCTGAGATGATTTCCTCCACTCTCAATTTTGGATATTTTGATTGTTGTTTTTCTGCAACTAGGGATTGTTTCTTTTTTTTTTTTTTTGTACATCTTTCCTGTGGATCTGTCTGAGAGCCTGGCCTATAGTTGATTCATTGATTAATAAATGGCACCATTAGATTGAAAGATCAAAGGGATTTTAGAGATCATCTAGGCTAATTCTCCTCATTTTATAGATGAGGAAACCAAGGCCCAGGGAGCTTGTGATTGTGGGATCATAGGAAGGAGGCTTAATGATTATCTAGGTTGCCCAACCCTGAATTTTACAAATGAGGAAATTGAGCCCCAGAAAGTTTGTGATTTAGGATCATAGGGTTTAGAATTGGAAGAGATCTTAAATATTATCTGGGACATTGCACCCTCATTTTACAGGTGAGGAAGCTGAGACCCAGATAGGAGAGAGGACTTGACCCATGGCTGGTGAGCATCATAAGTGGTTTAAATCCTTTGGCTATAAATCCAAGGCTTTCACCACACCCCAATTCCACGTGCCCAACTCATTTCCCATGGTAATAGACCAGACTCCGAGCTGCATTCTGCATTATTCTGAGCCCTGCCCACTTTGGAGACATGGATAAATTTAGCAGCCCTGGGAAAACCACATGGAAAACTGGCACTAAACACAAACCCAGCCGGTGGAGGACAGAAACTGTCCAGCCATTCTTGCATCCTTGGAAAGCCACCTTTGGATCTCTCAGTGCGGTGGCCTTGGAATTTAGCTGCCCAGCTCCAGTCTGGACCCTTCTGTTGACTGGGCTCTGACCAGACAAGCAGACTGACTCTCTCAGCAGAGTTTCCATTCAGCTGCAGACCACTCACAGAGAACATTCTCCTCCCATGTTTGGGCTTTGTTGAAAAAACCCATTTTCTTTCCATTCCAAATAGAATTCACAGCAGAGCTCACATTGCCAGGTCTGCTTATCTGTTCAGCAACCAAGGACCTGATAAAAATCATCCTTCCCCTGACCTTCCTAGAGATGCCCCTGGAACTTGCCATCCTTTTCCATGGAAGCGTTGCTTTTCTAGAAGCTGATTAAGCTGTTGCCACTCATCTCTCTAATTTGGAGAAAGAGGTCAGAGGGCTGCTTTCAGAGTCAAAGGGTATGGGATCAAATCTGAGCTCTGTCATTTATTAGCAATGTGACATCGACCAAGTCATTCCATCTCTTTCAGCTTCAGTTTCCTTATCAGTAAGGTGACAGGACTGAATGGCTTCTAAGGTCCATCCCAGCTCTCAGTCGATGAGCCTGTGAGCATATGGACAAGCATTAGGAAGATGGGGAAGAGGAAACTGAGGAGTTGGTGGCAGGTCAGACAAATGGACTTAGATTTCTAAACAAATCACTCCTTAGCCATTTGTGTTAGGAACTCAGAGACAGCTTTGTCCTCAGTGGGAACCTTTGTACATTCCATTTATCTCCACTTCAGAGAACTTCCCATCCTTTGGTGCATTAAGTTGTAGGATCCCAGAGCCCCATGTGGTTTGAGGACTAGAAAGTTCTTGGGCCATAAAGAGTCTGGTGAAGTGGGAGACGCATGGACAAAATGAACAGAGGGAGGCTGATCTTGGTGTACCTCGTTTGCTCTTTCTGTTTATCTACTACTCTGCCATGTAGGAAAAGGGACAATGTCTTTCATAATCCTCCTGGAGTGATCACTCATTAGATTAGTCTTGCTAGACAAGGTCATGGGAAGCCATGGAAAAATGCTAATCATGGAGTGAGGAAACCTGAGTTCAAATCTCAGCTCTGACACTTCTAAACTTCATTGTTCATGTGCTTATCTCTGAGCCTCTCTGTGTCTCAGTTTCCTCATCTGTAAAATGGGGATACTTCTACCTCTTAGCTCCAAGGCCTGTTGCTGAGAAAGTGCTTTTCAACGTACTATGAACATGAAAGCTATTCATTGGTCCAAAGAAGTTGAAACTTATTTTACTTCTTGGGAGACCATGGACAGCCTGATTACTGAGAAGATAGTAATCCTTTTCAAGCTACCTTTGATATCTGACCAGAAAAGAGTCTGGGGAGCTTTATTACACTTGAACAATTTGAAAAAGGAAGGAAGGAAGGAAGGAAGGAAGGAAGGAAGGAAGGAAGGAAGGAAGGAAGGAAGGAAGGAAGGAAAGGTAGGTTTATCCCTAAGAAGCTGAAACAGCTTTTCACCTGAAATTAATGACCTTCTGGGATGAAATATAGGTTCCTTTGTTCCTAAATATCCTTAACCCCCTTAATATATCTCTTAACCCCCAAAGCATTACACCAAGTAATTTGTTCATAAATGTTATTGAATGAATCTTCTTTTGTATTTCCTCCTATAATTTGAATTTTATACTGCCTTTCCACTCAGTAGATATTTAATAAATATTTATTGGATTGACTTGAAGAGTGGGGCCTAAGGGAAAGAGCCCTGGGAGTCTGAGAGCCAGTTTCTTGCATCACCTCTGTGACTGTATGACCCTGGTAAAGGCCCTGTACTTTTCTGCGCCTCAGTTTCCTCTTGTGTAAATCAAAGGGGTTAGGGCAGCTGGTCTTTAAGATTGCTTTTAGGATTAAAGATGAACCTCTATAACTCAGGCCCTCATGACCTCTGGTCCTAAAATAATAATAGCCAACATTTACATAGCACTTACTTGTGCCAGGTACCATGCTAAGGACTTCACACTTATTCTTATTTGATCCTCACAAAAAACCCTGGGAGGGAGGTGCTGTGATCTGTACTTATTGATCTCCCTGCTTCAAGTCTTCTATTTATTTTTCTCAAAACACAAAACAAACAAAAACCCAAAACTCAAAAACAGCAAGAAAATCCCTAAAATTATAATTCCTATTATTTATATTTTTCCATCTGTGATCATTTGGACTTCTGGATGTCTGCTGCTAGGCCTTGAGGTTAAGCACAGCATAGGAATGGCATTTAGGAGGCAACACAGCTGTGTTTTCCTTTCATTAGGGATGCCAAGCCTCCGCCATGCTGAGGTTTATCAGCATTTTCCATAAATGCACATCTTCACAGGCAGTTGCTGTTTTCTCTTTCTAAGCTTTGGGGGAAGACGATGATCCCTCTGAATGGCCTACATTCCTTTAAGAAAGTATGTTATCTGTTATGCATTATTCATCCTTTTGAAGGTTTCAGGATCAGATTGGTGATGTTTCTTTCTCTAAGATGATTGGCTTTGCTGAGCTGGTGGGGTCTATGAAATCATTGATATAAATGATGCCCTGGAACTCTACTTTCAACTTCCTCTGATCCCCTGCCCCCAATCACAGCAACAACAGAGAACAAAACAGGATAGAACCAGACCTCCAAATTTGTATATCTAGAACAGGGTTCTTAACCTTATTTGTGTCCTGGACCCATTTGGGAGTCAGTGTGGTGAAGTCTACAAACCTCTTCTCAGAATCATGTTTGTAAGTATATAAAATACACGTGATTACAAAGGAAACCAAAGGTCAGTGAAAATAAAGATGCATTTTTTTTCCCCATTGAAGTCCACAGACCATCAGAAATCTCTTCCTGGACACCTGGGGGATCTATGGTCTGCAGGTTAAGAACTCCTTATCTAGGCCAAGTGCTAAGGGTACTGGTGCTGGGGGTAGAGAACTCATCCAGGCTTATAATTAAGAAGGAAGATGTGTCCCTAGGAGGAAACCAATGCTCCTGGTGCTGTGACTGGCTGTAAGTTGGGAACAAAGAGGAAGTAATCCCAATACATTCCTGTTACCTTGGGGCAAGTCCCAGTCTCTCTACCCTAGTTACAGTTCTGACTCACAGTGATTCCATTAGGAAAAGTCAATCAGCCAGAGAATAAACATGTTCACTGCCTTTTTTGGCCATTCTAATGCCTCTTTGAGAATGCCTACAATGGCCCTGGAACCAACGTTTGAAACAGAAGATGCCGAGAAGAGAAAATAAACAAAGGAGCAGACTCCTGTTTAGTTATAGTTTTGTGCTTGGAATCAGAGAATCATGGATTCAGAGCTAAAGGGGGCCTTAGACCTCATCTAGTCCAATTCTCTCATTTTGTAGTTGAGTCAACCTGGACCTATATAGGTGAATTAGCTTGTCTAGGGTTACACAGAGGCAGGATCTGAATCCAATTCCTCTCATGTGGTCCAAAAAGTAAACAAAAAAAGAGGTTCCTGCCTCCTTTTCTATTTCCCTGAGGCCCTGAACCATCTTCTCTTCAATCAATTTGAAAAGAAATCGACTTTCTGATAGAAATTTGACTTTTTGCACCTGGAGATAGTGGCTTTCAGCTCTTGAGCTACTAATGGACAAATTCCCTCATTATTTGCTGTGGGTTTCATCAGAAAGGAGGAAGCAGGGCATAGTGTCCAGAATATTGGTTTTGGAGTGTGAAGTAAACACATCTCATGTTTACTTACGGATGTGTCCCTTAACATTGCTCAAGCTCAGATTCCTCTTCTAGAACATGAGAGTATCAAACCAGAATGACTCTGAGGTTCTTTTTAGTGCCAAAGCTACGATCACATGATGAGCCAGATCTTAGAATGATTCAGACTGGTTTGACCTTATTTATCTTATGTGAAATGGTAATGAACAAACACTTGCATATAGCTGAGGGGAAAAAAAAAGAAATGCCCTCACCCTCACTGATTTCAGGAAGCCCTTTTCTTTAAGAGTCCTCATATTCAAGTTGTAGAAACTGGCTTAGTATCATCAAGGGAAACACTTTCAAGGTCCTAATTTGTGGACATATCATACAGCTTACTATTATTGAATGTATCAGTGGGAAGATAGTCAACTGGAGAATTCTATTGCCCCCTTTTCTACTTTCAGGGGAGATGGACTTGTGGAAAGGTCTAACCTACCTTGAGAGAAGGGAGCCTTGGAGCAATCTTGCCTCTTCTTGTATCTGCCTTTCCCGTTGTCCAGATTTAATCCATGCTAGCCTAAAGCAAGGAATCCTTTGAGTATGTCAATTTCCCTGAGCACATTTCCAGTAGCAAGAGTTGAAGGAAGGAAAGGGGAAAAAAAGTACTGAGATAGCTCAATCCATCACAGAACTCTTGTTATTAAAAGCACATGTTAACAGGGAAACATCACCCACACACACATCCTTCCATCTCTGTATCTCTATATCTATCTGTCACATATGTGGAAGAACTTTTTACATCTAATCTGTCTGGAAAGAGTTTTTGCTTTTAACTTTGGTCTGATATTTATTTTAAAGGTTATTAGCTTGAGCTTGGGTTACTTGGTATTTAACTTTTCAAAGGCTTGGTGGGCATAAAGTCACAGAAATGAAAGATGATACATTTGCTATTCACATTTGCCTGCCTTTAAGAATTGGGTGTATATTTCTAAAGGCCCATGCATAATTTAAACAAACTTTACTTTATCTGTGTATCAGTAAAATATTAATGCAGCTCATGAAGACACAGAGGGCATCAGGGAGAGAGGAAGCTGGTCTCCTTTAGATCCTTCCATCTGGTTTTCCTAGACCTACAAATTTTAGGGTTGAGAGCTAGAAAAACCCTCATGCGGCATAAAGTCCTTCTCACTTCAACTTTTTCACTTCCTGTGTGAGATCACTCATGTCTGTAGAGGTCAAGGGTTCAGAACTTGAAAGACTCTTGGGAATCATCTTGTCCCACCTTCTCCTTTTACAGGTGAGATCACTGAAGTTCAGAGAATTTAAGTGACAGAGCTGGGATTTGAACCCAGGTCTTCTGCCTCTAAGATTAGTGCTTTTTTTTACTGTATTACACATAAATAGTTCTCTCACAGATAAGAAAATTGAAGCAGGATAATTTACTAGAGTTACTCAAATTGAATGTCATTCCCTTTAATTCAGTAAGTATGGTGTACCCACAGTTTGCAGCTAATTAATGACGTAGTAAGAGCTAGAACCAAGGCCCACTCACACAAGTCCATCAATATTTCTAGTCCAGAACCGTGACTTCTCTTCTCTCATCTCATTAAGAAATTGGCCCGATTAGAGCACCTTTTACGTATCATGCTCTTCCTGCCTACAAACTTTCCTGAGTCACTCCTTATACCGGGAACATTCTTTCTTTATCAACTGTGAAATTATTTCTTTCCTCGTTAGAATATGAGTTGCTGGAGGGCTGGGGACAGGCTTTTGCCTTTCTTTATATACCAATGCTTTGCATAGGGCTGACACGTAGTAGTTACTTAACAAATGCTTATCTTCTCTGAACTTCTCTGAATTCATCTCAGGAAACAGAGGGCACTGGATACAATTGCTGATTTTGAAATCATTCATTTCCAATAAAATCACTGGACTATGAACTCTGAAAAACCTTAGAGACCACTTAGTGAAAGCCCCTCATTTTATAAATAAGGAAACTGGAGCTCAGAAGTGAAGTGAGTTTTCCAAATTTGGGCTGGAAGAAAGTAACAAATCATGACTTGAACCTAAGTCCTCTTTTTACAAATACAGGACTAGGGGGTGTAGTAGATAAGAGTGTTCTACTTGGAATCAGGGAGATCTGAGTTAAAATCTGGCCACAGACACTGTCAGTGTGACCCTGAAGAAATCATCTAACCACTTAGCCTCACCTGTAAAATGGGAATAATAATAGTGTGTACCAATAGCACTTACTTCACAGGGTTGTGAGGATAAAAGGATATAATATTTGTAATGTACTTTGCAAGCTATAAAATACTGTATAAATTTCAGTTAGTATCATAATTATCACCACCACCACCACCATCATCATCACCATCACCATCAACATCACCATCATCATCATCATCATCATCATCGTCATCATCATCATCCCCGATCTTCTCTATAGCATTCTCTATTGTCAAGCAATTCTTCAAGCATATTCTTCCTGTATCTTCCTCTATCCTAAATGGGCCACTGGATGGTGCAGTGGATAGAGCACTAGGTCTGAAGTGAGGAAGACCCATCTTCCTGAGTTCAAAACTGGCCTCATACACTTATTAGCTTTGTGACCCTGAGCAAGTCACTGAACTCTGTTTGCCTTAATTCCTCATCTATAAAATGAGCTGGAGAAGGAAATGGCAAACCACTCTAGTATCTTTGCCAAGAAAACCCTAAATGGGGTCATGGAGAGTCAGACATGATTAAAATGACTCAACCGCAAAATTCCCTGCCCTTCTTTTCTCTCTCTTGACCTTCCTTGCCCTGCCCTGCCCCTTCCCTTCTTTCCTGCCAGTAGAATCTGTGAGCTCAGAAAAGATAATAACCCTGCATGTAGACTACTTCTCTCTATTTTGGCTAGGCTTATGACTTCACTGGACTATGTGACTCCTAGCAAGAAACAGCCACCACTAATGTTCTATAACTTGTTATCTTGAAATGCTATACTGAATCCTAAGAAATTAAGTGGCTTGCTGAGGTCTACTCAGCTGGTAAGTGTCAGAGGCAAGATTCAAACCTATGGTTTCTTGAGACCAAGTTCCATATTCCTTCCTCTACACAAGGCGCCCCCACAACAGCCTCCATGTGAGAACCAAGAGCTATCTCCTCACTGGCCTTGTCTTTAATATTGAACACACCATATGACTATGTCCATTCTGAGAAATCCTTGACTTTGCAAGCTGAGACAGCCATTCTGGACATTTTGGAGATAAGCTCATCTGATAGATATTATTTGTGAACAACGCAATCTCATCAGTTTCCCAATTCACAGTATGTCCATTTTCCACTGACCTCCCATCTGTACTCCAGATATTTTCTTCCTATTTTGCCAAAATCACTGTAATTGCTAGAAAATCAAACAAGCAAATATTAATTTTCATGGGCTACAGTTTTTCAGACTACTTCAGTAAATAGGACAAAGTTTGAAATGAGATTGTACTGCCATTCAGGGCAATTACTAGAAATGAACATTCATCTTAAGAGACATGCATTCTTTCAAAATACTGTGCAAGGACAACTTTTTTGGTTTCTTCAGAGGAAATGAATGAAACTTCTTTAGACTTCACAAAGGAAACAAAAGGAAAAATTGTTTCCAGTCACCAGAGGACCCACAACTCCAGTATGCTGTCACAAAATTAAATGATGTTTTCTTTGGGATATAAATGCATGGTTTTTATAATTGGTCAGCTGAGGGGTGATGAGTTAGCTTAGTGTATGCAGTGATAAATAAGTAAATATAATGGAAAAAAAAACATAACATCTAAGTGGAATGAGATTATAACTTTGACCTAGATAGTTTCAGAGACAGAAGTCAGTGAAGAAATAGGGTGAAAAGGGACATAACTTGTATCTGTTACTCCAATTCCATTAGCTTTGTTATCTAGGCATCAAAGACACACAGTGCTTAGAGTTCTGGGCTAGGAGTTTAGAAAATCTTACTAGCTAGGTGACTATGTCCAAGTCATTTAACCTCTCGGCCTCTATTTCCTCATCTGTTAAATGTAGAGTTTGTACTCAATAACATACCTTCTACCTCTAAATCTGTGATTCAATGTTCATCATTGTGGATACTCTTTCCAAGGATGTAGATCAGAACTCATTCCCTGCTACCTATCATGGACTGCTCAGTGATAGAAACCATACATCATCCATGCCTGTGCAGACTGAGAGACTCTTATCCATATGATTCACTTATACCTACATCCATATCCTACCCAGGACTAGAAGATAATGTTGGGTCTGTTGATTTGGAACAAAGTCATGGCAGTTAATTTGCCTGAAATGTGAGAGAACAAATAAGTGAGTGCTATTGTATTATACATTACTATGTGCAAAGCCCTGAGCTTCATGGTGGAATTGAAAAGACAGATATAACAGTGATTCTGCTCTCAAGGAGATTAATGTCTAATGGGAGAAGGGTGGAGGGGGGAGGCAGAAATGTAATTGATTATGATAAAGAGAGTAAGATAAATGTGGAAGAGGAACCTAGGAAAAGAGCCAGGAAAAATCAGAGGGGGAGACAGATGACTTTTACCTGGGGAAGTCAGGAAAGGTTTCATAGAAAAGGTGCTATCTTGAAGGAAGGAAAGGATTTTGAAGACAGAGAAGGGTATGGGAATGGAGAGACTGGGGTGAATTTTGGATAGAGGGGGCTGCCATGTGAAAAGGGGAAGATAATAAATGTATGGATGAGAATGTGGTGGGTGGCATGGAGAGAGAAGGAGTTCAGTAAGGCAAATTTTGAAGTAATTAAGAAACTAGTTTGAGATATGATTAGAAAGGTAGGTTAGAGATCAGTTTCAGTGAGCACGACCTTTTTGTGCACTTATCATTTATTTGTATGCAATAGGGAGCTAGTGGAAATTTTTGAACACAGAAGAGATTTTGCATGATCAGAATGTGGATTATAAAGGTTATGGGAGCACCCTTCACACAATTGTATTAAGGGTGAATTGCAGATGGCAGAGGCCAGTGGAGATGAGAGTATAAGTTTAGAAGAAGAGATAAGGTCCTGACCCTGGTGGTTACAGTGGAAATAGAAAGCTATTGAGGAGGAACCATTAGGATGAAAAACCACAAGCCTTATCTTGTACATGCCAACTTTAGGAAATGCGATAGCGGAATGTCTAAGCATATGTGGAAGCATGACAATTAGATGTAGAGACTTGAACAAAGAAGAAGATTTCAATCCCACAAGGATAAGGCTAAAGTTGAGGGTTTTTTTAAAAAGAACTCTTTTATATATAAACTTCCTTTAGCTTCATCTTATTTCAATCACAGAGCTTTATCTTTTCATATTCCTATTAGTTGGAAGAGTCACTTAGAGTTAAAATAGGTGTATATTAGATCTGCTTTTTAGAAAAATTGTTTTGGCACCTGAGTAATGGGTACATATGAGAGGAACTTGAGGCAATACCAAGAGTTAGAAGCCAAGAACATTAGTCTAGGCAAGAAGTGATGTGATGCTGCCCTATTATGGTGGCTATGAGGGGATAGACAAGAGAAATATTATACTAAGTGAATCAACAGAAACTATAAACTGTTAGACTGTGGTTAGGGATAAGGACAAATAATATGTTACCTAGAGGTATTAAACTTCAGAGATCAGTGGTGTCTTCAACAGAATGTGAGAAATTGAAATCAGGGGAAGGCTTAGGGAAGAAAAGAATGAGTTTGGTTTTCATTAAATTGTTTGAAATGCTGATGAGACCTTCGGGTAGAGATGTTCAGCAAGCAGCTGGAAATGAAGCATTGGAGTTCAGAAGAGAGCTTAAAGGTGGATATTAATGAGTTCCAATAGGGGTTTGGCCAATAGATCTGCCCTTTAGAGAATTGATTTGGCACCCAAGTAAAGGATACATGTGACAGGCAAAGACAAGAATGAGAAGTAATAGTCTGGCAATATCTTCATCTCTTTTTTCAATTATCAAGCATTTTTAAAATTATTGAGGCAATTATTTAAAAAGTGTAGACACTATTAGTTGTTCTGCCAGTCTACATGGGGCAGACATCTTGAAGAGGCATCATTTTTCACTTACTCTTAGCCTCCTAAACCACTGAGGCTGCTTAGTGATAGCAGACATGACAGGAATCAAGAGATAATCAGACTTTAAATGGGAATTCCCCAGATGGACTCTTAGAGAAATGGGGAAGGAAGTGTCTGCACCCAATCTTCACTGACTCCAGAAAGAGCACCTGAGGTTGAGTTCTGTCTCTGCAGCTAGCTATCTGTGTGATTATGGGAAAATAGTCCTAGTCAATAAACATTTATGAAGAGCCTACTACGTGTCAGGCACTGTTCTAAGCCCTGGAGATAAAAATAAGAAAAAATAAAGATAGCCTGGGCCATCAAGGAGCTTACAATGTGGTGAGGGAAGATGATAGACAAAATCAAGCTGAAAATGGTGGGGAGGCAGCCACCAGAGGGTGCCCTATCCTGGAGGCATGGTATTTTTGGAGTTGAGACCAAACAGAGAAGCTGAAGGAAAATGGTTTATCTGGAAAGTTCTGAGCCTTCTATAAAGGAAGGCTTTGGAAGGAGTTCCCACCCTCTAGTCCTTTGTTCAGAGGGGAGAGGTAGCAGGGCTTCTGAGAAGGCTTAGAGGGGCAGTCTCCTTGACGATGAGATCTCAAGGGATGAGGTTAACCTGGGGGAAGTCATGATGTTCCTGCAGATGAAAGCAAGCAGTTCAGCTATTGGAAAGTAAAGCGTTAAATCACTTAGATTCTCTACTTAGTTCACTGGGAAAATAAGGAGTTACAATAGAAGAAAGAATATCCTGGGTTGCTCTTATCTCTAACATTTTATGATCCAATGGACCCAAACGAAGCTCTTTTATTCTTCTTGTTACTTAAATAAAGTCTTTCCCAATATGAAGAGAATTTAATAAATTAGAAAATCTGTCACAAGGATTCTCAGAGACCATTATTCAACTCCAACCTGAACAATAACCCCTTAGTTAACATGCTCCAATGTGGACATTCAGTCTTTGTTTGAAGCCCTCCAGTCAAGAGAAACCCATCTTCTACCTCCTGATGCAGCCTCATTCCACTTTCAGATACTTTCTAATATACAGAATAGACAAAATTTGCCTCTTTGAAGCATCGTAGGACTGTAGAATAATAGATCTAGGAGAGATTTCTTTAGAGACATTTAATCAAGCCCTCTTATTTTATGGAGGGGACAACTGAGGCCCAGAGACCAGAGTAAGAGACTTGTCCAATGTTGTGTACCTGGTACTAGTGATAGAGCCAGAATTTGAACTCAAGGCCCTTTGACTCCAACGTTCTTTCTATTCTACCAGTTTTCTCCCTATTGCTCCTAGTTCTGCCCTCTTGGGCTGAGCAGAGAAAACTAATCATTTTTCCACAGAATAGTCTTTCAAATACTCTAAGCTTGCTCTTCTCCATGCGAAATAACAGATCCTCATGCGTACTGTCTTTAAGATTTTTCATCATCCTCTTTGCTCTCCAGCTCAATGCCCTCCCTCAAATCTGACCCTCAGAACTCAATGCAATACTAGACAAAGTTTCACTATGTATGTCATGGGATTATAACTTCTTGATGTATAGAATCACAGATTTAGACATGGACAGGAGCTTTGAGGACATCTCCACTCATTTTACCAATGAAAGTGTCTCCTAGAAAGGTTTTTGCCAATGGCCACTCAGGTAGTAGGTGGCAGTGCCAACATACTTCAACCTTGTTCCTTGGATTCTAAGTCCAGTGCTATTTCCACTGTGTCTCTTAGAAAATCTTAGAATCTCTACTGCTCTGAAAGTAGCCCAAGACCACATTAGTTTTTTTTCACTGCCATATCACTCTATTGACTCATCTTGACCTTATGATCCATTGAAATCCCCAGATCTTTTGAGTTAAACTCCTTTCTCACCATGCTTCCTCCATCTTGTACTTCTGATGCAGCTTGTTTTTTTTTTTAACTCAAGTATAAGACTTTTCATTGATACCTATTAGGATCATAGATTTAGAACTAGAAGGACATTGAGTTCAGTCCCATGATTTTGTAAATGGCAAAACTGTGGCCCAAGAAACTTAAGTGATTTGCCCAGGGTCATACAGCTAGTAAATGTTTGAAGTAGAATTCGAATGCAGGTCTTCATGACTCTCCATCTAGTGCTCTATTCCTATACTATGCCACTTTTCCTGTCATTTGATAAACTTCTCCAAATGCCTCTGGGCTTTTATTTTCCTAGAATTCTTAATAAAAATTCCAGGTATACCACTTATTGTACTGCTGGGAAAACCTAAAATAATATTGAAACAGCATAACTTGTACTTACAAAAAATAGAGTAGTCCCTCAGGTAAGTTCTCTACATTGTGGAAATAATACAGGTTTCTAGATGGCAGGCTATTAGTGGGTGAGTAGCAGACTTATTTTGTCTTTCTATAGATTCATATGGAGATCTTTCCTGTACCCATTCATTTGGGTTTTTTAATATTCAATTTTATTTTATTTACAGTACTGGATTCTCTCCTCACTTCCTTTCCCCCCTCACATTAAGAAGGCAAGAAAAACAAAAGCTTTACAAATATGTATAGTAAAGCAAGATTAATTGCCTTATTAACTATATTTTCCCCTCCCCCATTCCCCCACCCCCAATTTACGCTCTGAATCTATCACTTCTCTATCTGGAGGTGGTCAGTATATTTCATTAAGAGTTTTCTGGAATTACAACTAGTCATTGCAATAATCAGAGTACCTGGGTCTTTCAAAATTGTTTGTTTTTGCCATGTTGTTATGGTATCAATTATTCTCTTGGTTCTGCTCACTTTACCCTGCATGAGTTCACACAAGTCTTCCCAGATTTCTTGGAAGCCTACCCTTTCATCATTTTTTTACAGCATGATAGTATTCCTTCACATTCATATAATGTAACTTTTTTGGCTGTTTCCCCAATTGATAGTGTGCCAATTCATTTATAACTAAATATATTTTATTTTGAGCCTTAAAGATAATAAAAGGATGAGACAGAGAGGAGATAGATTCAAGTAAAAAAAAAAGAGGTCAAGGTCTTCTATTATCTTAATCCCCATAACTCCACATAGTCCAGGCTTTTGCTTTTGCTCTTCAGCCCAGTTCACCGACCAAAAAGTTCACTAAAATCTGCCCTCTGAAAGGTCTGAAACTTCCCTAACCACTAGAACTGTCCCCAAATGGAATGGACTGCCTCACGAGATAGTAGATTAGTTCTCATTAGAGATCTAGCAGAGCCTGTGTGATCCCTGGTTGAGTATGATGTCAAGGGGATTCTTATTCAAGCACAGGTTAGACTAGATGTTGACTGAGGTTTCTTCAGCATCTTAAATTCTTTGAGCCGTATGATTCTGCATCATGGAAGGCCTTTGTATTTAGAGTCAGGGGACTTGAGTTCAAATCCTGGCTCAACTACTCTCTAGGTGCTTGACTTTGGACCAGTGACTTCTATTCCATAGACTTAAATTTCCTCATCTCTAATATGGGAGTAGAGGGCAAATTACATGATTTCTTCTTTCCCACTCTGACATTCTGTGAGTTAGATATAGGATTTCTGAATGGGCTCATCTGTGGCATACTGATAGGAAGGAACACATGCCCACAAAAGTTCTGGCATCTTCTCTACTGATGACATGAGAACTAAAGATAACATTTTGTTCCTAACTTTTACTTAAAGGTTAAAATCAAAAGATTATTTAGTTCAGGATAATGAACCCATAAGTGTATTTATAAGCTTAGGATCTTATTAAATTGAGATCCTTTGAATTATCTTTCTTTTGGACTTTCCCTTGTGTTCAGTTTCATTGGGTTTTAGAGCCCATCTTTGTAAGAAGCTCTGAGCCCAGATTAAATTTTAATCTGTTCGCTTTATTTCCAAAAGCCCTTTACTTTTCATTTATTTCCCTTGTACCTGAGATGACATATTCTAAGGCACTTCAACCAATCAACAAACATTCATTAAGCTCCTGCTGTGTGCCAGGTACTGGGCTTGGCATTGGGGATACAAAGTCAAAGATGAAACAACTTCTGCTTTTAACTATTTGTATTCTGTTGGTTCAAAAAAGTACAGTTATAAGTAAATAAAACATATCTACAAAGTAATGATGGGACACCAGTTCCTGGGAGGTTTGGAAAGGCTCATTTCAGGGGTGGTACTTGAGTTGAACTTTGAAGAAAGCTAGGAATTTAAAGTAGTAGTGGTGAGGAGGTAGGCTATTCCAGGCATTAAGGACAGCCTACATCTGGACAAAGAGATGAAAAACCAACTGTCATTTACCAGGAACAAGTAGGTCAGTTTGACTGTATTATAGAGTATGTGAAGGGAATAATTATCCCAGAAAGGAAGTCACCGACGCTTATCGAGGAGTGTGACATGGTCAGACCTGGGCTTTAGGAATAGCCGTCTGCCAGTCGTGTAGACAATGGAATGAAATCTAGAGAGACTGGAAGCAGCTGAGCCAAGTAGGAGGCTATGATAACAATCCCAGAGACTTGATGAGTCTGGTTGGGAGAGATTTTATAGAGCTAGAATCAGTGAGACTTGGAAACTGATCAATGCTTGTTGATTGGACGTGTGAGGTGGAGAGGACAGAGGAATCAAGGCAGACACTGAAAATGTGAAGCTTCCTGACCAGGAGGATGGTGGAGCCATCAACAGAAATAGGAACATTGTAATGAGGAGTGCATTTGCCCTATAATGACTCCAACTGCAAAACTTTGGGAATCACCCCATTCCTTTCTATAAGTCTCATTGCTCATGTCAGTGCAATTTAGTTGTTTTCCCCAACCATATTTTGCTTTTCCAATTCTGTTTCTTCCTCCTTTGAAGAAGAATTTGAAGAATTTGAAGAATTCGGCAACTGATCTTTCTGCTTTCTAATTTAGTGGGTAGCTAGCTCCCTCTAAGAGGATTTGCAGCTCCCTTTATCAAGAATTTCTTATTAGACCTTGGGAAAGTCACTTCCTTTCTCTCTTTTGTCAAAGGGAGGAAAAATAGTATATCCCTAGACCTCCTGGGGAAAGAGTGCACCAATAAATGAAATGATGTATTGGAAGCTACTTGAAAGCCCTGGAAGAAAGGGATTGTTTGTCATTATTCTCTGACCTAGTTAATAGGTTTGGTTTTCCCCCTGGCCTAAACTGTGTGGATTTGAGATACACGTGTGTTCCTATTTCCCATTTGATGGCATCAGTTTCATCATGCAGAAACAGTTCTGAGACAATATAACCAGAGAGATGCCATCACCTTGGAAAGGAAACGGTTCTAGGAGTATTTGCCAAGAATTAATGGCTGACCATGTAGTGCAGGAGAAAAAACTTACTACTCGTGTGACCTTGTGCAAGTTACTTGGCTTCTTCATCAATTTTCTCATCTGTGCTATGATAGTGTTGGACTAGCTGGCTTCTGTTTTTCCTCCCAGTGTTGAACTCTTTGCTTCTAGGAACTCGCCAAGTTGGTGTTCCCAGATTTTCTCTATCTAACCATCTTCGAAAGAAAGTGAATTAGAACTTCAGATTCGTGTTGTTTTGTACATTTGGGAAGATAAACAAGAGCAATCCTCCTGAAAAACACATCTTTAGAAATACTGTAAGGAGGCTGAATTCATTTTCTATCTCAGCATTCCACCCTTCCACCCTTGGGCTAATCTCATTGGTAACAGGGCTTAGTTACCAGCATTCGAGGCTTAAAAAAAAACCAAATGGAATTGCCTTCCTGGTAGCTGCAGGTAGAATTTGAACTGAGGTGTGTTAATCAGTAATGAGAACACTTCAATTTTTTGGATAATGACTGCCTTTTTTTGGGCAATCTGTTGGCTCCAAGGATATAGTCCAGTTGCACAACTGTTCAGGACCTTAACTTGTTTACCAAATAGAGCCTTAATACCCTGGTTGGTGCCTTGATTCTGGGGTCAAATGACTCATTTGAATTCTGGTTTGTCTAGGTTCTGCGGTCCAGTGAAAAGGGCCCTGGATTTGAAGTTTGGAAAGAGTGACATTGAGACCCCACCTCAGATATTTACTATCTGTGTGCCAATGGATGAACAGCTTATATTCTCTGAACCTCAGTTTTATTTATTGAATTTATTTATTTATTAATGCTTGTTGATTGGATATGTGAAGTGGGGAGGACAGAGTAATCAAGGCAGACACTGAAAATGTGAACCTGCCTGATCAAGTGAATGATGGTGCCATTAACAGAAATAGGAAAGTTACTCAGTTTCCTCAACTATAAAATGGGGATAATGATATCCATAGTGTTTATGACACAGAGCTCTGATAAGGACCATCTGAAATGTTTGCAGATGGCCTTTCAAATCTTAAAACGCTAGTTACATAAATGTCAGCATTAACTACTACTATTAATTCCTACATGATTTGGGGCATGTTACTTACTGCTTGAAGTACTCAAATTCTTCACCTGTAAAATGGGAGGTTTGGAGTATGTAAATACATCCTAATCTTTGAAAGAATTTTGGCTTTGTAGTCAGAGGACATGGGAATAAATTCTGCCCCTGGTGCTTTTTACCAAGTGTGTTTTGCTGAAGGTCAGATCAGTGGAGAGCAAGAGAATAGAAACTAAAGCTTGGGTTTCTCCCCTCTCTGCCACACAGCTGGGTTGGGGTGGAAGTGAAGTCCCACTGCTCTGCTTATGGGACCATGAACTTTAGACATTGTGTTGGTGGCATTGTTGGATCAGGGATGCTTACATTCTTCTGTGAATCTGCAAGAATACCCTTCCTGGAATCCACCAAGAGCTTGATTCCCAGCCTTTGAAAACCCCAAACCAAAGGAAATTCTAAGCCCTATACTTGATTCTCTGATATGCTCAGTGACAAGGTCTTCTTTAAGCACCATGAAATTGCATAGCATCACATTCAGGGCTATATCCCAGCCCGTGGCAATCCAGTTAATGAGAGGGCCTATGGCAGCCTAGAATGTTAAACTGTTAATTTTTCAGGGGCTTAAACTAATGAATTTTGATGTCACTGATCCGCTGCAAAGTTTGGTACAGTATACACAGGCTTATTTTTAAAAAAGAATTTTAGATGTTGTCATTTGATTTTGAATCTTAGAACCTTAAGCAAAAATTTGTAATGGGATGGCTTATCTATTTTTTGTCATCTTTTTTTTTCCATTAAGTTCTGAACTTAAACTCTAAATAAATGAGTATTTCCAAGTGCAATGAACAATAGCAAAACAGGATTGTATATGTAATGGCGGATCTCTATTATGCCATGTTGATTTTGATTTTAAGTATATAATCATTTCAATCTATAACTTTCAATGTCCTTGTCTATGACTTTTTCAGACCTTCCTTATTTTCTGTTTACATTTTAAATATGTTAATGGCCCTCTTTTTCTTGGTTGGCTATCATATCTCCAGTTTCCTCTCCCTCCCAGCTATCCCTACCTCCCATTGAAAAAAAAAAGTGAGCCTGGGCAAGTCACTTAATCCAGTTTGTCTCAGTTTCCTCATCTGTAAAATGAGCTAGAGAAGGAAATGGCAAATCACTCCAATAACTCTGCTAAGAAAACCTCGAAAGGGATCACGAAGAGTTGAAGTGGTTGAAAAATGACTAAACAGCAACAACAAACATAAAAGTATTGTGTCTGGCATTCCAAAGAACACATGATTCACAAGAGCTGGAAGGATTTGTGGCCATATATTTGCATGAAAGAACTCCAGTTCTTATCCAGAGCCTTAGAGCCTCCCAATTTTCAATTCATTTCTCTATTCACTCTTTAAATTAATTGGTGCTATATGCCAGTGTATTTATCACTGTTCTCGGACCAGCTTTCAAATTATGGTGTGTGTGTACATGTGTGTGTGTATGCACACACGTATGTATGTGTGGTTACAGGTACATATTTGTTGGAAAAATAAGTAAATGGTGTATGAACTGATCTTGGACTTGTCAATTTGACATTTTGAGAAAAGCCCCAATCTCACTAGTCAGACATCAATTTTGGAAGATTGTGAGAAGATTTAAATGGGTTCCTAGGATGTGACTTCATCTGGGTTGATGTAAATATTCCTTTCTGATCTCTTGAAAAAGGGGAAGTTAATAGGTATGAAATTCCCTCCCTCTCATCCCAGGCCCAGTGTTTTAGGCTCTGCTCCTCACTTGAGGAAGTGTCCCGTGTTGTAAAGAGCCCTGCGCTTACAGTCAGATTTGTTCTGGTCTCAACTCTTCCCTCTAACACTAATTCATTAAACATGCGTTTATTATGCACGTTCTCTATGCTGCCCTCCATGCTGGGATAGTTCTGTTATTACCGGCAAGTTATTCAACTGTTCTGAGCCCATGATTCCCATGGTTCTCTCTGAGCCAATTGTATAACATGAGGTTGTAGAGAATACTGACTCTGGAGTTTGAGGAGCTGGGTTCAAATCCCACCTCTGCCGCTCACTGTGTGACCTTTGGGAAGTCAATTAAGTTTCATGTGTTTCATAAGTTTCAGTTTTCTCAACTGTAAAATGAAGAGGTCAGATTAGGCGGCCTGGAGAGTTCATTCAAGCTCCAAATCGCTAACACTGGGGTCGTTTCATTTATACTTCTATGTCCTCAACAGCTAGCACGGAGCCTGGCACATAGTAGGTATTTCATAAACAATTGCTGTGGATCCTATGACCCTATGACATTTGTGTCTCCTCCCTCAAACCTGTTATTGAGATCAGAAGAGATCATTTATGCAAAACGTGAAATCAATTATTTTTACGAACTATGTGACCTTAATATTTCTTAATATTTCAGAGTCTTCATTTGGAAAATGAGAGTTTTGGAGTATTGGTGCTTACCAATAGTTTCAAATAAAAAGGCTCCTTTTTTAACTTAAAAATGTTAAACTTCAAAATTTTATTATTAATAGTTGTTATAACTTTAGTAGTCATTGATTGGGGGGAGGGGTATGTGACAAAATGGTAATGGTATGTTTATGCAATCACTTGTCTCTTGTAATAATCCCACAGGTTCCAGGTTGTTTGGGGTCCACAAGTTTCAATATTACTTTGTTTATGACTCAAGATACAGGATATGTCAATGTCATTCAGTGCGATCGTCAAACAGTACCATGAACAAAATTGGCAGACTTGATTTTTACATGAATGGACAAGGTCATGTTGTCTTTATTTCAGGAGTTAGGCTAAGTCTCCAGGTTATCCCCAAGTTCCATGAAACATTGAACTGTCCTTCATGGGACTTGATAATCATTCTGAGTGCTACTAACTTAGGCTCCAAAGATTTTACCTAGTGAGACATGAAAATAAAGACCTTAAGTAGTTGCTGCTTAATTATCAATCAAAGATGATGGTCATATTCTGAAAAGCTACATTTAGCACATCCATTTGTTAAGAAAAGATGAGACTCAACCACAGGATAACAGAATGTCAGAGTTGAAAGGGACCTCAGTGCTTATCTCGCCAACCTCATGCCTTAGCAAAAATCCCTTCTATAGTACCCCCAACCAGTAGGACCCCACCTTTTCCTTCAAGGTTTCAAGTGATAGGGAAACCACTGTCTCTTGAGGCAGCTGGTTCCACTTGGGAATAGCTTTAATTTCTAGTACTTTTTTCCCCCTGACATTCAGCCTAAATCTCCTTCTATGCAACTGCCACTCATTTCTTTCAATTTTGCCTTCTAAACAAGACAAGTTTAATATCTCTTCCCTGAGATGACCCTCCAAACATTTGAAAGTAGCCATTATATCACATCTAACATTCACAGGCAACACTTGATGTACCATTCTGTGATTTTCTTGCAAACGACTTTGAACACCACAAATTTACTCTACCCTTTGCAAAAAGAGTCTCCGGTCCCAGGGAGTTTCTAAGTACTTTGGTGAATCATCCATCTTTGGAATTGGGGCACACTGTCCGGTGGGATGGGTCATAACCCCTCCATGTCTTCTCAGTGTGCACACAAACCCAGGATGGTGGGGGCCTCCTCAGGCTCTCTTGGCATTGGGAGCAATGGCAAGAGATTCACCTCGAAGTACCTTTGGAAAGCTTTTGAGTTCAGAATGTCATCTCTGTATTTGTTTCTTTTGAACTTTTCCATGTGGTAGAAAATAAATAAAGGTATGACTAATGATGTTCATGGTTGAAAAGTAGACAAATTGGAGAGATTAAATGAACATGAAATCAGTTAAAGATGTTTGTTTTCATGATCTAGGTGATTCCAGATTCTTGGTTCAGTGAGGTAGGGTTTTTTGTTTTTTTGTCTTTACTTCTGGGTTAGAGATATACAGTGGCAAGAATTTAAATTAATGATATTGTTAAATGAGAGGCATAATGCTCAAATGGATCTGTGTTCTCATTAATCTGGATGTTTCCCCCCTGGAGCAGATTACAACCATGTTACCTTCCTATCAATAAATACCAGTAGTTCCCTATCACCTTCAAGATCAAATATAAAATACTCTGTTTGGCATTCAAGGCCCTTTATAACCTAGCCTCCTCTTACCTTTGCAGTCTTCTTACACCTTTTTGCTACCAAATGCTCTTTGATTCAATGATGCTGGTCTCCTGGCTATTTTACTAACAAGACACTCCATCTCTTGGCTCTAGGGGTTTTCTCTGGTTGTTGCCTATGCCTGAAATGCCTTCTGATTTCCCTGGTTCTAAGTCCCAACTAAAATCCCAGCTTCTACAGGAAATATTTCCCAACTCCTCTTAATTCTGGTTCCTCTCTCTGTTAATTATTTCCTATTCATCCTATATATAGCTTGTGCGTAAACATTTGTTTCCTTACTGTCTTTCCTTTTAGGTTGTGAGCTCTTTGAGGGAAGGGACTGACTTTTGCTTCTTGTTTATGCCCAGCACTTGGTGCAGTGCCTGGCACATAGTAAGTGCTTAGTTAATGTCTATTGACTGACTGACCACTTGTCCATCTTCTGGACTATAGTCAATATCCTTACCAAGTTCACAGGGAATCTACCCAGTGCGCATCAAAACATCCTCAGTTTCTCCTGACATCACTATATTACCAGGAAAGTATACAATCAGTCAACTAGCATTTATTAAGCACCCACTATGTGCTAGACACTGTGCTAAAATGTCCATCTGTATTTTTCACCTTCACTGCACAAAAAGCCCATCTTTTTTTTTCTGTCATGCATTTCCTTTCTGTTATCTTTTAGTGTTTTTTTTTTTCCAGGCACAGTATGAGCCTTAAAATGAGATGATTTAATGTATCTATTACTTAATTGATCTAAAAATAAAACAAACTAAAGGTGGTAGAACTTAAGACAGGTTTGGAAAGAGATGTAGAGAAAATAACCTTTCTTGTCTGGATTTTTTTCTAATAAATTGTTTGCCTCTATTGTTGCTATATGCTGAGGTATTTGCTTAAAACTGTTCCCCTCTTTATATTTTCTTGAATGGCTTGTCTTTGTTGGTGTATATTATACTTATACCAAATATTTTAAAGGGTTTAAGATTGTTATATTTAATTCCAACCATGCACCAACATCTCCTGAACACACACTGTGCACAAAATATTTTGTGAACCCTGAAAGACCCAATAATACCCCTGGAAAGAGCTATCCCAGCAAAACCTATTTTTTTTTTCGAATGAAATATTTGTGAAGACAAAGGCTTTCATTGCAAAAATCAATTGATGTCCATTAAGCAGGAGAAAAACAGAAAAAAAAAAGATGTGGATGGAGTTAGGAGCAGATATCAGAGTCACACAATTTCAATGTTAGAAAGGATCTTACCCTTGATCTAGCTCATCCCTTAACCTGCAAAAAACAAACTCCATTACCAGAGGGAGAGAGAGAGAGAGAGAGAGAGAGAGAGAGAGAGAGAGAGAGAGAG
>NW_020954625.1:22262815-22285019 GCF_900497805.2 Vombatus ursinus | reverse complement strand
GAGAGAGAGAGAGAGAGAGAGAGAGAGAGAGAGAGAGAGAGAGAGAGAGAGAGAGAGAGAGCATTGTTCTATAACTTCCATTTGAAAACCTTGAGAGAGGGGACCATCAACTACCTGTCAAGGCAGCCCCTTCCAGTTTGGGAGAGCTCTGAGTGTTGGGAAGTTTTCTTTGACATCTGGACTAAAGCTACCTTTCTGTGCCTTTTGCCTGATTCTGCCTTCTGGGACCAAAAAGACCAAGTCCAATCCCTCTTCCAGGGAATGTTCTTGAAAAACTTGGGCTCATCTTTCATGTACTTCTTGACTCTTCTCTTCTTTGGCCCATACCTCCCCACTTCCTTCAGTCAGTACTCATATGGCATGGACTTGAAGCCATTCACCATTTTGGATACTCACTAGTCTAGTGGTGTCCTTCCTAAAATGTAAGGTTTAGATTTCAACACAGTATTCCTAATTGGATGCTATAAGGCAGCTTGAAATAGCTGTCATATCATTTTCTGGTACGTTGTTATTGTATATAGGTTTGTTAGGAATAAAAGGGGTAGGGAAAGGAAGTGATAAAATCTATCTTTTTTAAATTGTTGCCATCTCTAGCTGGGTATATATGTGGCCAATGTTGAAGTTTTCACATATCATTATTTGGAATGGAAATGCCAATGATGGAGCACAAAATGGGCTCTAGAGCTCAGACTTCATGATGAAAGATAGCTATGTGAGATTGAGAGTCAGGTTCTGGGGCAAGGAGGTAAATCAGGGTTTTTGTTTTTTTGTTTGGTCTTCTTTTGGTAACAAGCAGAGAGAAGGAAGTAGAAATACAAATTGCATTTTTCAGGGTTCTTAGCAACAAATTTCCTTATCAGTTGCTGCATTATAAAATACTTTAAGTCTGTTTGGGGATTATACAAATATTCTTTTTGCAGATTTTTAAAAAAATGTGATTTATGTTTGGTACAATGCAAATTAGCAGCTTTCATATTTTTGCTTTGTTTTAAGCATGGCACATAGTAAATATGTAATATGTAATATAGAAAGCTCTCTGTACTTCTGTCTGTCTGCCTGTATCTATCTATCTGTCTATCTATCTATCTGTCTGTCTGTCTACCTGTCACTATGAGCAAAGGATTTATTAAAGGCTGAACTTGACTGCCTCTGAGGTACTTTCTAACTCAAACTCTGTGATTCTGTAAAGCCGCCTTCTGATGCCCCCTCATGGTGTGGAGGTCAGCCTACACTCCCAAAAGTGGTCCTCTTCCATGGTCATACTGCATGGGGAGCACTACATTCAGTTCATGAACTCTAGGATAAACTTTTGAGAACTAGAGAATATTCAGGGGAGAATAAGCTAGCTAGGTAAGGGCCTGCAGACCATGCCATATGAGGAATCCAGAGGAAGAATGGACTGCTCCAGTGTAGCAAGTTTTTCAGCATTAGAAACCTTTAAAGAGAGGTTGGATGGGATATTGGTGATTTTCAATCAGATAAAGGCTTACCTAGATCGCCTCTGACATCCCTTATGCCTCTTTGCTTCCATAATTCTCTGAGGATTTGGAAACTAAAAAATTAATAATGGTACCTCAAATTTACATAAGAATTTACACTTTGCTGAGTGCTTTTTTCACACCAACTCTGTAGTTCAGTAGTGCTAGTTTTATTCATTAACATTCATTTATTCAGTGTTTATTGTATTCCAGGCACTGCTCTAGGCACTAGAGATATAAATACAACAAATGAAACATTTCCTACTCACAAGGGGCTTATTAACCCATCTGCATTACATATAACCAATCGGTTATATTAGAGAGATTAAGTGACACACCTATGGTCCCTCAGTTCATATTGCTGAACTGAGTCTCCTGCCTTGGAATCCATTGCTTTTCCCACTAGCCAACCAGTCCATGACTCACAAATGAGCTGTGATGCCAAGGTCCATTTCTGCCGCTACTTGGAACTCCAAAGGCTTTGGGCTGTAGATCCAAGTTTATAAATAGAAGTTATGTCCCATGTCAGCCCAACAAAGCTATTTTAACCCATGATTTAGTAGAGGAGTAGGAGGAGACTGGGCATTTTGTTACATTTGAGAAATTGTACTGCACTTTCAATGATCCCAAGCTGCTTGCTGAGGTAGAAATCCATCCCAATGGCATCATTATTTTTCTCATGATGCTGTAGAGCCAGCCATCATGGAACACTATAATCCCAGAATAGCAAAAAATATAACTAACCAAATGGCTGCAGAACCGTACATAGTGGGCTGCAGTGAGTTATAAAGAAGGACTCCCCCACAAGTAGTAGTACAGAAGCTGTTGCTAGGGGTTTGCTTGCCTGGAATGGGAGTAGAGAACAAGCATATAGTAAGAATAAGAAACAAAAGATTAATAACTTAATGCAATGATTCTCAAACTTTTTGGTCATAGGGTCCCCTTACAGTCTCAAAAATAATTGTTGAGGCAGCTAGGTGGCACAGTGGCTAGGACCTGAGTTCAAATCTGGTCTCAGACACTTGATACTTACTAGCTGTGTGACCCTAGGCAAGTCGCTTAACCCCATTGCCTAGGCCCCCCCCCCCCCAAAAAATAATTGTGGACCCTAAAGAGTTTTTGTTTATGTTGGTTTTAACTATCAATATTTGCAATATTAAAAATGATAAAATTTTAAAATATTTAATTCATTTAATGTAACATTAATAAACCTATTACATGTTAATATAAATAACATTTCTTAGGACAAAAACCTACCATTTTCTAAATTTAAAAAATGAGAAGAGTGACATAATTTTATGTAGTTTTACAAGTCCCTTTAGTGTCTGGCATATTAGAAGGCAACTGAATTCTCATATCTGCTTCTGCATTCAATCTTTTGCAATATGTCATTTTGGTTGAAGTATGTGAAGAAAATCCGGCCTCACTCAGTTACTAATTAGAAAAGAGAGGAGTATTTTAGTGGGCAAATAATATCCTAATATTATTATAAAAATAATTTTGGCTTGTTACGCCCTCTGAAAAGGTTTTGCCAACCTCCAGAGGTAATTGGACCACGCTTTGAAAACCACTGGTCTAAGTGGTTTAGGAGAAGGAATTTGCTAGACATTTTACACAAAGGAAAAGGCAAAGAATAGGGTGTTTCTTGGGTTTTGTGTTTCAAACTGTCTGAACACAGCCATTGGAACTTTTCACAATACTCGTGTTGGTAGGTGTGACCACTACTTGAGTCCATCCAATGGAATTCTGTTGGCTGTAACATCTAAAGTTGAGAACCATTGGTTGCCCAATGTCCTACCATTAAGCCCCCTGGGCAATTGTCTATGAGACCTATATGGTTCTTTAGTTTGCATGCCTAAGGATGGTCTATAATTCAGAGGTTCCTGCCTATCACCCCCTTTAACAAAATTACTCAGCACTCCCTGGAAATCTTACAGGTTAGGAAAGAAGTCTCAGATTAAATACACCCAAAGCTAGTACCGCCCCCTGTGGAGTGTAACAGCTTCCCCCAGGGGGTGGTATCACCCACTTTGGGAACCACTGGTCCATATAAAAAGGCTCTAAATGACACCTCCAAGCTGACTGAGCCAGCAATGCAAGAAGGTTCGTGCAGTAGCCTTGCAGGGATTCTTGTTAGTTTCCGCTGATGCTAAAGTAATGAGTTTTTATTTGATTTATTGAATATTATATGAATATTGAATGTAATTTATTGGTATATTTAAATGAATATATTAAATGAAATGTACAATTATGTTATATGTTGTATATTTATATATAAATTAAATGAAAATCCATATTCATTTACTCTTTTTGTTTTTCTATAACCATCAACAAAAGTTCTTCTGTTACTGTGTTTTTTTTCCCACACCATCCCTGTAGCTACTTCTGTTTGTTCTTTCGTTACTGTGCTCCCCCCACCCCCACACACACCAACCCTGTAGTTACTTTTGTTTTTTTCTTTTGTTACTGTGTAGTCTTTCTCATTTTTCTGGTACTCCTACAGTCTGAACTCAGTTTCTTTGTGGGTAACAAGTGGTATGATTGATCTCTCAGAATTGTTAAAGAGGGAGAAGAGAATAAACATTTATATAGTACTTACTATGTGCCAGGCACTATACTACTTTCACAAATATTATCTTATTTGATCCTCACAACACCCCTATGAGGTAGGCGCTATTATTAATCCATTTTCTAGTTGAAGAAACTGAGCCAGAGAATAAGTGACTTGCCCAAGGTAACACAGCTAGTAAATGTTTAAAGTTAGATTTGAACTCAGGTTTTCCTGACTCTAGGCCCAGTGCTCTATTCACTGCTCCACCTGGCTGCCCCTAAGAGAGCCTGGAGAAGGCTTCTTCCATGGAGGGAGAGGCTTTAAGAAGTGTTTGTGCAAGCAGATAGACATGAATCTTCCAGGTTGAGAATGTGTGGAGATATGCAACTGCATAAACATTTTGGGATCTGTAATAATGGAGGGAATACCCATGCTAAGAATATGCAACAGTGAAGGGAATCCAGAACAGCAGAGAGGTTACCAATGTCAAAGAATTCTTGGATCTACCAAAGTAGCTGGACAGTATTTGCAATGAAAATATTAAGGAAAATACAATTTCAATATCCATATTTAAATAAGAGAAAAAGTTAATAAATAATATCTTGAATTCTACATTAAGGTTGACCAGATGGCCTGTTTTGACAGAAGTTAAGTTGATGGTCCATTGGATTAAAAATTGCATTTATTTTAGATAATGTAAAAGAGTAGTCATTATTTATATTGTGTATATACATATACATATATGTATATATATGTACATGCACATTTGCACACAAATATATGTATATATATGAAAGACCTTATCATAGACATATATTATGAGAAAAGATAGTTGATCAGCTATATATCAAGTGAGTGAAACTAATCTGCTTAGGTAGTAGATTAGGGTAATAAATTCAGAGTTTTTGATCAGTAATCTCAGCATCTGGCAATTAATAAATACTACTTGCCTGACTGAAAGAGACCACAGAAGTAATCTGGTCTAATGCTCTCATTTGAGTTCCCTCTACATAATAAAATGAGCAGATCTCTAATGTAATAGATGTACACTTCAAGGAGGCGTAATAGAAAGATATTGACAAGTAGCACTAATTGTTGCAAACTGCATCCTGGGAGGGCTCACCTTCACCAATCATATCATACCTCCACAAAGTTAAGATCTCACTAAAAACTGGTGTGTGTGTGTGCGTGTGTGTGTGTGTGTGTGTGTGTGTGTGATGTGGGAAGACTGTAGAGAATTAAGAGAGTCTTAATGGCCATGAGTCACAAAGGCATACCTTAGAGAGTGAACAAAGTCCAATGTAAAAATGCTGTTGGTGCTGGCCAGTGAGTGAAGTCAACTAGCCTGGAGATTAGGTGCCCCACCAAGTGAGGAAAAGATGGAGTGTGGCCCAGCTGGTGTCATTTTAAGAGAAAAAGTGAGAGCTGGGGATAGGATAATGGGCCTAGAGATTGGCAGGCCAGCTTACTACACTCTTTGGCATAGAATAACAACTCACATTTCTATGAGACTTTGATGTTTACAAAATATTTCCTTATAACAACCCAATGAGGAAGATACTGTATTTCACATTACCCCATTTGACTATCATTTTACTTCCCTCTAGGTTAAATACCTCACTCAAAGTGAAGAAGAATCAGAGCAATTAAGACCAAGGTCTTCTAATCACAAGTCTAGTGCTTCTCTCCTCAACCCCCTCTTCCCAAATGAAGCACAGTGTGTATAGGGGTGCTTTCCTCATATATTGGTCCTTGGAATCCTGTCCCAGCTAGGCATACCATTCTGAATGATGAGATGAGATGTTCTCACAGAATTTTGGGTCTCTATATCTCTGGGGAGTGACACTTTAGCTTTTACATGAAGGAGAACTCATCATTAGCTTTTCATCTTGGTTGTCATAGACAAATCTAGGGCAGTTTTGAAATTTTGGTTGAATCATACTCTGCATAAGATAAAATGTACACCTAGGTGCTGTCAGCCACAATCACTTTATTAGGTAGTTTTACTTCTCTGTCTCTCTGTCTCTCTCTGTCTCTCTCTCTGTCTCTCTTTCTCTGTCTCTCTTTCTCTCTCTCTCTCTCGGTACTATTGGCCAAGGGCTATTTATTCAATGGAAAATGACCAATACATCAAAACAAAAATATACCAATAAAAAGAGACTTCTGGTATTCTGGTCCTTGACAACTTTCAGTAAAATGATTGCTTTTTTGTTTTTACTTTTTAGAAATAAAGTATGCCATGTCAAATGTGGCCTGAGGTGAAATATTTAATAGAGTACAGAAGTTGGGAGCTGCTTGCCTGACTTTAAAATAATTCCCATAAAGCTTTTACACAAAGCTTATCTGTGGAAAAGAATAAGTTTTGTGTATTATTTAAAAAAAAACTTTCTAAAAAAATGATAAGACAAATGTCAAATTGTCTTTTGTAAGCTTCAGAAGCCATATTGAAATGTTTCATTAAAGAAAACAGATAGTTTACGAAATTGTAAGCATATTTAAGAGATACCGCCCCCAAACCTCCTTAATCTACTTCAGTTTAGTTTTCCAGCTATTTCTTTTTTTTCTATAAAATATTTTAAGACAAAAACATTTTGGGTGAAATTTAATCAATATGGTACTGGAGGGGAAATAGCATTGTCTTTGGAGTCAGAGGACCTGTGTTCAAATCCTGCCTCTGACATTTATTACCAGTGTGACCTTGGGCAAGTTACTTGATTATTCTCATCCTTGGTTTGCTCATTGTAAAATGAGGAGGTTGGATTAGATTACCTCTAAGGTTTATTCCAGCCCTAATTCTGTGACCATGTGTTCTGCCACTTGTAAAACGGCTGTCTGAATCGGACTCATGTCTGTGATGTTACTCACTGACTCTAGAAATGGAGGCCTCATATTTTAATCCTATCTCTTGTCCTTGCTCCCTGGGTCATTGTGGTCAAGACTTTTCTGGGCTTTTTGTTCATCCTCTGGAAATTGAGGCTTGGGCACTAGACTGTGTGTAAGGTTCCTTGCAACTTGAAGGCTAGGATTCAAACTGGATGGATCTGGGGCCATATTTTGTGCTGAAGTGTGAGCTGTACGGGGAGGAGTTCTGATATTAGGGAAAGCTGGACAGGTAGAATGATGCCAGATTCGGGGGGCCTTCTGTATTAGGCAGAGTATTCTGCCTTAACTCAGGAGGTCATAAGGAGGCGCAGACAGCTTTGAGCTGAAAAGTGACCTGCCTGGATCCAAGCATGAGAAGGATTGTGGCCACACAACGTATGACCTTTTTTTCTGACGAAGTTCCTGGTCATGAAGGCCCATGTAACAAACCCCAGAAGAGCTATGTGTTTCTATATTTTCCTCTGGATATTCAGCAAGAGAGCAGTACTTCATTTAAGAGCAAGGGGAGATGAAATACAGTCACTCATCTTTACAGTTTCATTTGAGGTACAAATCAATGAGCTCTGGAATCAAATGTCAGAGGACTTGAGTTCAAATCTTACCTGCTACTTAATATCTGTGTGACCATGGGCATGTTACATAACCTCTCTGTCCCTGAATATCTTTGTGAAGTGAAGGAATTAGATTGGATGACTTCTAAGGTCCCTTCCAACTTCCAACCAGTCATCAAAAAGCAGTTACTGTATGCCAGACATGGTGCTAAGTACTAAGGATACCAAAAATCTATGAATTAAAGATAATTTATTATCTTTCCTCTTCCCCAAATCTCCAATATTCCTTTATTTAATCTTCTGTGGTCATGTTCCTAACTCTTTAAAGTAGTATCATTGATAGCACTTAGAGACTCCTGGTGTTAGAAACTGGCAGAAACCAACTCAACATTCAAGCCTTTGATTTATCCTCATGATCTCCCTATTTCTGTCATCTTCACTGTCTTCCTTCTCCATATTCTTCTGTTGCCGTCACCCTCCCCAAGGTGGACCAAGTTTGGGACATGCCTGGATGCTGAGAGATGCTCTTGAGATGCTACCACACCACCAGCAAAGCCTGGCTATCTGTTACTCCCCATCCGTGGCTTGATTGTAGGCTGACACAATGCACTCTCCTCATCTCATCTCTTAATCTCTTAGCCTGATACTTTAAAGAAGAAAATGAACTTCACTGGAGAGGAAGGATTTGAAAACTTTCTTTTGTTGGTTGTAAATCTCATTTCTAATCACTGGCTCTTACAGCTAAGCCTTCCCAGTTCCATTTCAGCCTGTTCTGAGATTATCCATTTTAGTCCTGATTTTTGTGTCCCCAGCTTTCTCAGCCCTGTTGCTTTTCAAAGGACTTGTTACTATAAGAATATATGCTAAACATACACAAATATGAAAAACTCAGATCCCTTTGACTTGGGTTGGCTAATACTCATAACTCACATTTAAATGCCCTTGATGTATGTACTCTGCATACATCATTCCTTTGATTGTCATGAGAGCTTTGGAAGGGAGATGCTTCAATTGTTATTGTATTCATTTCACCAATGGGGAAGGCACACCTTAGAGAGCTTAACTGATTGGCCCAAGTCACACAGCAGGTAAAGTGTCAAAGGTGAGATTCCAACCCAGCTCCATGCCAACTCCAGAGCTGGAGATCATCATCCATGCTTGGGAAAGATGCTCATGTAGGGCAAGGCAGAATATCATGGCAGATAGAGTGCTAGCCTTGGGGTGATGAAGACACTGGTTTCAAATCCCATCCCTGACCTTTCTTACTCATGTTGTCATATATAAGCCAAGTCACTTATGTGAGCCTCAGTGTCCTTATCTGTAAAATGAAGTTCATTTCTACTTGTGTGACCTTGGGTAAGCCACTTAACTACAGTGTCCTCTTCTGTAAAAATGATCCTTGGAGAACCAGTCCTAAATGCTTTGGTTGAAGTTACAATGAGATTATATCTGTAAAGAACTCTGCAAACACCCATGCTAGATCATTTTAACTAGATAAAAAAATGGATAGCTAGCTAGATGGATGGATAGATAAAAAGAAAGATGGCTAGATGGCTAGATAGCAGTTAGGGACTTCCAGGCAGTCAGGTAACCCTAGGTTAAAGTCCATCCTCTACACAGAGTCACATGTATTGTCTGAGTCAATCGTTTTATGTCATTGTGTGCTAGACAGATCTAAGAGTACACATTGGGGACTAGTCTCCAATCTGCACTGGTAGAGGACATTTCCACACTGAGTGTTCCTTGCCCCTATGAATGACAGACCCAGACTTCTCTCCAAATGCCATAATGACAACTCACATTTGTATCTGGCTGAAGGCTTACAAGTGATTTAGACATCTTGTCTCATTTGATCCTCATGGCCCTGAGGCCTAGATAGCCCCAGTGCTATTATCCCCATTTTCCAGAGGGGGGAAAAAAAAACTGAGGCTCAGTGAGGTGAAGGGAGATCCTTGAAAGTAAGGATTATTTTATTATTTATCTTTTTTTTTCTCAGTGCTTAGCATACTGCCTGATGGAATTTGTATTTAAGAAGTGCTTATGGAAAGATTAAATGATTTAGTGACTGCCATGCATTGTATATATTTCAAACCACACAAAAATGGTTAGATATACATACATATGAGATAGTGACAGTGTACCCAATCATTATATATTTTCTTATTTCATTAAAGTGACCAAGGTTTGGCATGAGCCTCAAAGGTTTTCAACACATGAGAACAGGCCTAAGAGGCCCAGAATAACCTGTCCATGACAGTTCTCAGTCTGTGACCAAGAAAGGCTAGAGTCTATTCTTACCTCCATCCCTGAGTGACCATGGGATTGACATGTAAGTCCTCTGCCTTGAGTTTCTTTCTCAGTCAAATTGCAATCACCAATCCAGACCTCCTGTAACCCTAGGGAATGTGGTGAAGGAAGGTTGTGCTAATTCTTCAAGCACCTTCTTCCAAGGAAGAGTGTGGAGAAATGGGAGTCAATAAAGAATCTGGAGAGGCTAAAAAACCAATGAAACTATCAATGTCCACAGTCTGTGAAGGGAGGGAAATCCTGTTGGAAGGAACCATTCTGAAAGCCTCCAAGGCCTATAATGTTTGGCTTTCAGAAATAATGTATTTTAGAAGCTACTTCTCGGGGATGGGGGAAAGACATGATTTTTCCCCATAGCTAATGGAGAAGTATCCGTTTATTAACATCTCAGTTTTACAAATCTGGTAAGGGGGCACACCAATTTCCATAAAATCTCCATATTTCTTCATAACTGAGTCAACCCTCAGAAAAATCTTCCCAATGTTTAGATGGCCTTAGAGTCAATTAGAGGAGAAAGGGGGATTAGGAAAAGATGCCAAAAGAGGAGACATATTTCAAATTACTCTGAGACAATATTGGCAGCATTTAATTTGAGGGGAAAAACCCCTGTGACTTCATATTTTATTGATTAGTCTCACTCTTTTATATTCAGTTTTAAAAAAGAATTCTCTGAGAAATGAAGCAAAGCATGGGGGATGAAGCTAGGACCCAAAATCAGGGATTCCCCAGACCTAAGTCATCTCTACTGGCTCTTTCGGGGCTGAGTGAGTTACTTAATCAGATGATAATGTGCACAGAGCACTCTGCACACCTTAAAACACCATCTAAATGTGTTACTTAATGTTTACAAAGTGCTCTACGGTGTACAGAGTACTTTTCATATGTTGTCTCATCTGACCCTCATAACAACCCTTGGAAATAAGTGCTTTTATCACACTCATTTTATAGAGGAAGAAAATAAGCAAGACAGAGGGCAATTGACTTGCCCAGGATGACATAGCTCCTAATTATCTGAAGCAAGATTTGAACTCAGGTCTTTCTGACCCAAAGCCCAGTGCTCTAGGCCCTGAGCCCTTTAACTGTCTCTTAATCTCTTCTCAGTGTTTCAGGAGAGCCTCTAACTCTGTAAGTGAGGGAGGGATTGTTGATCTCATTCATAGTACACAAAATTCATTCTTTCCATGCTTACCACATCTTCATACCTACTTTCTAAGAGAACATTCATCCAAAGAATGCCATCAAACCAGAGACACTAAGCAATCTAATGCCAAGAGATTAAGAATTTTGGGCCATTTCTAGAATCAATTATACTGCCCTAGAGCTCAATGGAATGGTATATTCCTTGGCTAATGCACATGCACTCCCACCCACCCACCAACTAGGGTGAGGTGATCAACTCTTGTTTTGTAGGACTTTCTGTAAGGAAAGCATATTATATTCAGAGAGAGAAAAAAAAATCTGAAGAGGGTAATAGACCCCGAACTCAATCTGAATCAATGATGTGACATGGCATCTAATAATGTAAGTGCCGGCTGAGGCTGTATTGAGAGGCACAGTGTCCAGGGCCAGGGAAGGGGTGGTCCTGCCCTATTTTGCTCTGATCATATCACACCTGAAACACAGGGTACGAAACATTGCTAAGTTGGAGAACATGGAGAGAAGCTTAGCCAGGATAGTTAAGGTCTAGGCTTTATGGAGATTGGTTGAAAGAAATGAAGATGCTTAGACTAGAGATGGGAAGGCATTGGAGCTGTCTTCAAGTATCTGAAGAGTTGCCACGGAGAAGAAAGACTGGACTTCCTCTACTCAGCCCCAGAGGATAAAACTAGCAGTATTGGGTGGAAATTCCTTAGTTTGTGACATTGTGTAAGGAAAAAGTCTGAGCATTCAGATTTATCTCAGAGTTGAATGGGCTGCTTTGAGAAGTAATGGATTCCTCTTAAGGGAGGGCTTTAAGTGAAGTCTGGATAACCACACATCAAAGATGTGATAGAGTGACTTTGTGATCTGGTATGGACCCCTGGAGCCTTCCAATTCCAAAATTCTGGATGAAAATGCAATGGACAGCTGGGCAAATTGAAGGAGGGTATTTTCCAATTTTCCTTTGTAAGAGATTGCTTGGCTTAAGGTTTATAGAGTAATTACTTAATTTGTTTGGTATTTGTGGTAATGGCTCATTTGTAACAATGGGAGTTAACCAGTGGAGACATCTTCAAGATTAATGAAATAGCTTTTCCCAGATCTTTTTAAATTAGAAAACATCATAGTCTGGGAGATAAATCTTACCAAAAGATAGAATTTTTACCTTCCGTGTGCTCATTGAGCCTCCTAGTGAATCTGTATGTGAGGAAGTATCTGCATGGCCTCATAATGATTGAGTCCAGTCCTTTGGAGAGAAGGAAGAGCAGTATGATATCTTTTCAGTCTCCATATATGAGGCTTTGGAAGCTGTCTTTGGGGAGGTAATGACCTCCCCAAATGTCAACTTCTAATGGACAGGGTGATTTCATCACATTCAATTGAGGACAATATCATTTGAATAGCAATCTGCAAGATGGGTATAGAGTTGATGTCAGGCTGGGAAGAGAATAATCTTGTGAGTGATGCTGGGACATGATGTTCCAGTGTTTGCCATTGCAGAATTGGAGCTGAAATGGCTTGTAAAATGCTTCTGTGGTTAACCATAACCTAAATCTAAGCTTGGGGATTTGAAGACAAGGCCCTTGATATTACTGTCTACACTATCTCCCTCTGGCAAGGAGATACTCCTATCCCACTGGGAAGCAGCCTCACTTACTATGGCCACTTTAATGTAAAATGCGAAATTAACAAGTCAAGATAATTTCATGCTCCCTTTGCCCCTGATGAATTAGTGCAAATTACATTTCATAGTCATCAGGCCACACAGTGCAGGCACATCCCAGAACACTGGGGTTTTCCTCGTATTACTTGTAAAAACATAAAAAAAAAAGATCGTATGCACAAATAATGCACACGCTTCTGTTTTTTAATGGTTTGCCACACACTGATCAGTGCCCTTTGGTCTCCAAGGACACGTTTCAACAGTTTTATGAAAATAACAACAAGTTATTGTGTGTGTGTGTGTGTGTGTGTGTGTGTTTAAGATAAGGAGAAAAGGGTGTCAGGAGCACATCAGGAAGGACAGATTTAAAAATTGGAAAAACCTAATGAAAACATGTTTATTGTTTATTAAATGAGACCACAAAGTACCCTGTTGTGTCTACTTTTCATGCTGATTCCTGAGTTGTTTGCTAAGTTAGTTCCATTTGAAAGCAGCAGCCAGCCATGGTCCTAGGATCAAAGAGTTTCTTTTATCAGTCTTGCTACTACCATGGTACCTCAACGTAGGCTGCTCTGCCTGACTCTTCTGGATTTGATTCCTTCTCCTGTCATGACCTTTGGCATCCATCGGCCTTCTGCCTTCAAAGACATCTAATCTCTAGGTTCTGCACATTTTCTCTGGCTGTCCCCAATGCCTCCCCATTTCCTCCCTACTGCCTTCCCTAGCTTCTTTTTAAGTTTCACCCCAAATCCCATCTTCTACAGGTAGCTTTGCCTAACCTTCCTTACTTCTATTACATCCCATTTATCCTATATATAGCTTGTTTGTACATATTTGTTTACGTGTTGTCTCTCCTCCATTAGATTGTCAACTCCTTGAAGGCAGTGACTGTCTTTTGCCTTTGTGTGTGTGTGTGTGTGTGTGTGTGTATCCCCAGTGCTTATCACAATTAAGTATGGACTTAATAAATGTTTGTTACTTGACAGCACTATTTCCCCCCAATGCACATAGTGGTACCATGCACATATTGAAGGGCCATTATATTTCACCCTAATAATAATAGTCAACATTTATATAGTGCTTAGTGGTGTGCAAAGCACTTCACACATATATGTATATATGTTTATATATGTATATGTATGCATATATGTGTATATATGTATATGTATACATATATGTATATATATGTGTATGTATACATATATGTATATATATGTATATGTATACATATATGTGTGTATTATACATGTGTATATTGGGTCTCATTATGTAATTTTGTTTTCCTAGTGTTATCTTCAATAGGTAAATGAATGAAAAAGCATTTATTAAGCTGTGGAGATAGAAAGACAAAAGTGAGCAAGTGCCTGCCCTTGTGGACCTTATATTCTATAGAGGGAGGCATCACCTGTAGGGAAGAATGGCTGGAAGGTTTTTTGGTCTGAAAATTCCCAGGGACGGTTTTTGATTCAGAAGACCTGGGTTCAAATCCTGTCACTTACTACCTTGTAGCCTTTGACAAATCGTGTCAGCTCTCTAGGCTTCAGTTTCCTCAGCTATGCAATGGAAGGGTTGGGATCAATGTCCTCAGAGGTCCCTTCTAGCTTGAAATCAGTGAGCCTATGCCAAGCGCTTTGCTGACCTCAATGTTCGCTATATGGCAGCAATTTTAATTGAGAAGCAGCCAGCCTGAAACCAGGAAGACCTGAGTTTGAATGCAGCCTCTGACACATTCTAGCTGTGACCCAGGGTAAGTTATTTAATCTCTCCATCCCCTACCAGGGGTGGGGAAACCGTGGCCTTGAGGCCACATGTGGCCTTCTAGGTCCTTAGGTGTGGCTTTTTGGCAGAGTCCAAGTTTTACAGAATAAATCCTTTATTAAGGGGATTTGTTCTGTGAAGTTTGGTGGTCACTCAAAGAGCCACACTTGAGGACCTAGAGGGCCATACACGGTCTCAAGGCCTCAGGTTCCCCACCCCTCCATCTCTAAGGCTATAAATTGTGGTCAATTTTATTTTTCATTTAGGAATTATCTGTGCCTATGAAATGACAAATCTAATTCCTTTTCTCATTCTGCTTTTATTATTATTTGGCAAAGGGATATAGGGCCACATGTAGGGGCCTCTGAAAATCTTCATTGCTGGTGGTCTTCAGCCAGTGGCTGGATGGGCACTTGTCAAGGGCCATCATAAGGAGCTGCTTCTTCCCAATAGGGTAGAACTCTAAGCTTACTTCATCAGGTTGGGTTTGGCCTTGATGTTATGTGTAATGTAGTTAGGATATATGCTTACTGTTTTGGTGATGCAACAAAGATCTCTGAATTGGGCAGAAAAGTCAGAGGGAATTGCCTAATGCTCAGGGTGGAGGCGCATATTGCCTTGGGTTACCCAGCAAGTGTCACAGGAGAGAATTTTAACCTGCTCTCCCTAGCTCCAATCTCAGAAGCCCTCTGCCTTTTCTATAATACTGCCTTTTTTCATGTCTATGATATTTGATTTTTTTTATCTTGGAAAATGTATTTATGTTGATTTATTTTTAAAATGCAGTCATCCCTTACTAAGCAACCAGAACATGTTAGAGACATTCTCAGTCCTTCTAGCATTTTAGTGGGATTTTTTGAGAGCTGCTGTTCTCCCCATTATTAATGTTTGTAATTAACAGCACTAACACTCAATTTGCCCAGTGTTAAAATATCTGGCAGAAAAGATTTTATTTTAATAGTCAAAGAAGTTCCGGCTAAATCTCAAAGAATTGATTTATTGATTTGGGGAGGTGGGATAGGGAGGGAGTGATCTGGATTGGAGATTTCATTCATATAGTTACCTGAGGCCCAGGAGGTGAGATGGTTTATCCATTGTCTCATTGATAGTATGGCAGGAGATGGACTAGATATTCATGCCTCCAGGGAGGGCAGCTCCCTATGGATAATGCTGCACTGACTCTCTCTGATCTCAGACAAATAAAACACACCTCAAGCGGTGGGAGTGTCCCATAAGCAGTCTTTGGTATATGGAATTTCCAAAAGAGCAGTTCTTACTGTGCCAGTGGCCTCCTCCTTAGTAAACTTTTGGTGAAAAGAACCATCTTTACCTTTAAGAATTATTGAAATATTTTCTCCATTATTTTTGGGGCTTTGAGATTTAACTCAAACACCACTTTCATTATACAACCTTTCTTGATCTTTGATCTGCCAGTGCCCTCCTTCCCATGACCGTCCTATATTTATTATTATGTAACTATATTATATTATATTATATTATATTATGTTATGTTATGTTATGTTATGTTATGTTAATATATTACATTGTATGTATATTGGGTCTCATGCTGTATAAGGATATCTTGTCTCCCACAGTAGACTGTAAATTCCTTGAGGGCAGAAATCAAGTGCTTAGCCCATTTCTTGGCACATGGTAAGCATTTAATAAATGTTTGTAGAATGATTGAACTGCTTAGCTCAACCATGTGGTAATTCCCAAACTGGAACCATTAGGTACCATACCAAGGGTTACATTATGCTTTCAGTGAGCCACAATTCAATGTCCCCACATTTAAGAAGTACCTACAAGAATCAGCATGGCACAGCCAATATAATAGTCAATTGGCACAGCCAATATAAAGCTGGCCTCAAAACCAGGAAGACCTTGGTTCAAGTCCAGCCTCTGAGACATGCTTCTGGGCTGAGCCTGACAAGTCACTTAGCCTCTGACTGTTTTAGGCAGTTCTCTAAGACTAAGTTAGAGAGCAGGTATAAACCTGCAGTAGTGGAGGGACTTTCACTTGGAAGGTCCCTGTTCCAATCACCGGTCCAGGCCCAATCCTTATTAAGTACCTGCCATATCCAAAACCCCACTGATAGTCAAAGACAAAATGAAGCAGCGATTGCTGTCATGGAAAGTGCATTTAAAATATCTTCATTCAGAAGAAGAGTTGGCACCTTTCTGGAGAGGTTGCCTTTTTTCCCTTATAACTTAGGGTCATAGATCTCATCAACCATGAAACTACCCATTCCAGTGCATAGGGCCATCACCATTACCTACCCTAGTCAAAAAGACAGGATGGACTAGGTCTCTCTGGGCCCCAATTGCAGAAGACTTACGGGGCCCATTTTATCAGACATTATCCCTTCTGACATTGTCCTCATCATGATATCCAAAGATAACTAATTATAGTGAAGCTCCAAGATGTGCCAGGGAAACACATGACCTTGCTCTTTTTGCTTGCTCTATTTAGATTCAACAGAGCTCATTCTCAACTTTCAACTTACTGCTAGAAAGTACCATTGGTGTGAATAACCATATGGAAGATATTGTACTCATCTTTCGTGTGACTAAACTGTCAAAGTAGTTGAATTTCCTTGATTTGTGTAGGTGTTTCTTTAGCACTTTCTTGAAGATTCCACCCCCCTCCCACTTTTCTTCCTAGGTAGTACAATTTGGACTAGTCAATTTGGATCCATTGCTAGCCCCTCCCCCAGGATGGTGAAAGATAGGTATAACCTGGCAGTATTGTCCTGGGCCTGAGCAATTCATCATTTCCCATAAATCCAGGGGCCTGGTGGTAGTGAGGAAGATGGGAGCAGGGGGGGTGTGTGTGTGTCTAGATTTGTAAAAATGACGTGCTGAATCTTAGGATGACTGTTTTGTTTTCAGAGAGCTGATAATCGAACTAAAGATTTAAACCACATACACATGCTAAAAGCAAAGGCAGTTTAATTCCAAATCTACATATGGGCAAGTGGGAGCTACTGTGATTTGAGCTCAGATCCATTAGTGCTGGGGTGTTCTGCCTCCACTAACCTGTATGGGTACCCAGGTGTATTCTAAGTACCTTCCATATAATTCACTATTTCTTAATAATAAACCAAAGGAAATCATGCATCTTTTTTCTTTTAACTTCTTTTTTTTTGGCCTAGGGAACATAGTGAACATGAATTTTAAAAATGATTAGAAAATCTCAATGTGGCAGCATGGGAAATGTCACAATTGACATGAGCTGTTAATGTGAGCAAAAAAGCAAGATCTGATTATCCAATGGCATCATTTCTGACTTGATTGTAATTATTCTTCACTTTTACCTTTCATACGTTGCTTTCAGTTGAGCTGATAAATAAGTGAAGCAAATTGAAACTCTACCCTGACTACAACTCCAAAAGTATATGTTAAGTAAGCTAAAATGTCGAGACCCCGGTTGAGTGTCTAAATGGGAAGCAGCTGGGTTTAGTGGGCGGAATCCTAGACTTGGAGTCAGCAAGACCTCCGTTAAAATATCGCCTCTGACGGTTTCCAGGTATGTGGCTCTAAGAAAGTCATTTCACTTTACTGAGTCTCATCTTTAAAATGGGCTGATAATCTCCTTAGTTTCTCCTTCATAGGGCTGTCACGAGGCCTAAATGAGATAATATATGTAAATACGTTATGAAACTTTAAAGTGGCACACAAATCCCACTTTATTGTTAGATTTCACAAGGGAAGACGCTATTTGACATCCCTCTAGTACCAAATATCGAACACATCTATTTTGGGGACTGAAGTGACCTACCTTAGCTTCCCATGTTGAGAAAACAGCGGCAATGAGGAAAGCAAAGAAATGGTTGCCCAAACACACCTTTGGAGAGGGGGTGTAGACATTGTCTCTGAGGACTGTTTGTAACCCAGTCAACCAATAAATGACAAGCATCAGGTGCTTATAATGTTTGAGATACTGAACTGAGCACAGGAGACACAAAGAAAGACAAAATGGTTCCTGCCCAGGAGCTGACTTTGTAATGGAACAGACATGTAAAATAAACAAGGACATGTAAGATACAAACAGAGCAGATATGGAAGGGATCCTTCCTCTATCATGCATGATCCAAGGGAATGGCAGAGACCCAGGTCATGTGACCCATTGATTCCTGAGCTTGGGCATGGTCATTGTATACTTTGTTCTTCATTTGTATAATGAAAGTGTAGGACTGTGGGGCCTTTAAGTTCCCATGGAGCTATGAATCTGTGATCTGTTTTCCATAACCATAACATTCAACTGCTAGCGTTGTGAACAATGAAAGAGAAAAGTGGAATTCATAGCAGTTCTTCCATCTTTAAGGGTACCTTAGAAATACACCATACTTCTGACGCTCAGATGGCTTTATGACCTCAACATCAGCATTCCCACCAGTGATGAAGATAGCCACTCATCTGCAGGGCTTTATGGCATCTTAAAAATTAATGCTTCTTTTTAAATCTCCTGAAGACCATTTTCCAGTTTTGCAGATGAGAAATCTTTGTCACTGAATGGGTGACTTTTCTAAGGCCCTGCAGAGTGTTATTGATGGAAATGTCTCTTGTATTCTGCAACTCTCTCTCCATCACACTGTGCTCCTTTTCCAAGACACCAAAATTCAATCAATGGTAAGGTATTCATCAGAGAGAGACATTTACCCTTTTTTATTTTGAATAAGGAACTGATAAGGTCAGTGAAGAGAGATAGCCAATCCAATAATGTTGTTGATTTGATAAAGCCTATAATAGAATTCTTCCCTTCAATTGATATGTGGAAAGGGGAAAGTAGACCTTAGAAACTAGACTTAAAAATATAAACCTTTCTGATTAGGTAAAAAGCATAAAAGAGTTTCTCATGGGATTTTGGATGTAGTTCACTGCTCTGTAGAAGACTCTTGGCATTAAACAGATGACTCCTATAATCACAATAATGGCACTAACGTTGAGGATTACAGTCATGAGCACATCCTTATGGGGCATGAAATTTTTTCTTTACCTTTATTTTCAGAAAGAATGAGGGAGTGGTAGATTCATTCTTCAGGGGAACAAAGGAGGTTGGATAATAGGAAAGATAGAGAGATGGCAATGTGAAGTCTTCTTTACATAAACATATCACAACACCAGAACATTTTTTCACTGTCTTTAGTGTACTGAGAATGCAACCCCCAGCCCTCCTCTTTCCCTCCCTGACAATGATAACTTTGGCTTGTAGGAAAGGTTGTCAGATCTTTATCTGAGTGTTCTGCTACCATTTTAGTACCATATGATGGGGTTGGGGGAGCTGTGTTGGGTAGTGAAAAGAAGACTGGCTTTGGGGTCACGGGACTTAAGTTCAAATCATGGCTCTGCTACTTAACTACTCAAGTGACCAGGGACAAGACAGAAACAGTTTTGGCCTCAGCTTCGTCATCTGTAGAATAAGAAAGTTGGATTAGATGATCTCTAAGCTTCCTTCCAGCTCAGAATCAATGATCTTACTAAAGGGAAGGGGTAAACTGGCCAAGAATCTCGGATTCCTTAAGACATCTAAAAAACTAATTTTTACGATCAATACACTTAATGCATGATCTCTGTTTCACGACTAACCATTGACACACTGTTGGAGAGACCAAACTACACTGATATTGACATTCTTGCCATAAGTAAAACCAAAAGGCACAAACTATCCCTAAACTGAAGACTAGCTTGTATGCTTTCCTAAGAGAGCTGAATGAAAGTGAAAGACTCGCTTTCATCATGTGCCCAAAGAGACAAGAAGCATCATTTCATGGGTCAATTAGTCATTTTGCCTTGCTGTGTTTATTATGAACTTTTCAGTAAACAACCTACTAAGAAAATTTCAAGGCATGCACCAACATTTATCAGAGAGAATGAAGGAGAAAAATATGGCAGCTGAGTGGCACTGTAAAGTGTTGGACTTGGAATCAAGAAGACCCATGCTTAATCCTGCCTCAGATGCCTATTAGGTGACCCTGGAAAAGTCACTTAATCTCTCAGACTCAGTTTTCCTCATCAGTGAAATGGGAATAATAATAGCACCTACATCCTAAGGGTTGTTATAAGTATCAAAAGAGATAATATATGCAAAGTGGTTTGAAAACTTAAAGTGCTTTATAAAAGTTAATTTCATGAGATCCTCCAAACTACATAATTTCCTCCTGAGAAATTGTCTGCCAGCAGAGTTGGTAAATGACACATCTGTTCATTGTTGTTTGTCTTCAGGTTCTGTGACATGATTATAAGTCCTCTGAATTAGAGAGATCTATTCCCACAGTTAGGGGATAGGGCTGTAGGGAGAAAAGGATGCTGACAGAAAAAGCTTCTTGGCTGTATTCTGGTAGCTTCTGGTGGTGTTTTCTATTTCCTGTGGTGATGGAGCACATTCTCCTGCAGCTCTGTCATTCCCTGTGGATGACAGGAGTTGACGATGAGGCATGGGTGCTAAAATTGGAGAGCTCGTGTTTAGTTGGGAAGGGGGAGTCCACACACCCCTGGTCGGGGCAATCCTGGTCTGATATGAGCGTCCATAGCTGTAGCTCATGCTTAGCTGGAAGGACAAGATTGGTTTTCATGTGTGAGGCTGGTTTTCACCATATTCTGGATAACCTTTCTTCTTTGACACCTTTCAGGTTGTTGATGTTGCTGAGTACTTTCCAGCCTAAGCTGACTGCTCTTAGAGTGAGGAATGACCTTCTCTGTTGAGTCTGACCTTAAATTAGTAATCATGAGAAAAGATGAAGGATTTGGATATTTGTTTTCTGTGGAATAAGATCTCAGAATCATTAGATCATAGAGTTAGAAAGCAGCTTAGAAGTCATCACGTATAGATATACACCTAACCCCCTTTTTTGGTATAGGTAGAAGATAGTAAGGAAGTCAAAGAAAGTTACTTAAGTTTTTGGGCCTCATTTTTCTCATCTAGAAAATGTGGGGGTTAGACTTGATCTGTAAGGTCCTTTCTAGCTTTTAACCTATGATTCTATGGTCCTCGTAGAGCTTAAGTGATCTGACCAAAGTCATAGGTTATAAGTGGCAGAGTGAGGATCAGGTCCTCTGACTCCAAGTCTACTGCTTTTTCCATTAAACCATACTCTCTCCCACCCCCCACCATATACCAGCCATCATTAGCAAGGTACCAGCAGCATATGTATACCCACCATCCACTTTTCCATTGTCTATAGGGTCACTTACAGTTTATTTCTTTATTTCTTTATTTATTTTTACTTTGCTGAAATAAAATAAAACATCACTGGGAGAATGTCAATATCATCTGAATGGGCCTTCACAGAAGCAAGAAGCTTGAGACTATTGAAATCACTGTGCATCTTCTACAATATAATCTTGCTCATTCTCCTATTCACTTCTAGGACGAGTTAATCGCCCATCCAAGGCATAACATGTTCTCTTTCTCTCTCTCTCTCTCTCTCTCTCTCTCTCTCTCTCTGGACTGCCTATGCAACTTTACATTTTAATATTTGCAACATCCAATTTCATTCACTTTGTGATGTTAGTATGGGTGATTAGGTTTAGCTCTTTTAATTGACCATAGATTTCATTGAGAAAGTTGTTATTTTTCTGACTGTATCATAAAGGACGAATTGGAAGGGAAAGAGAGACAAAGCAGGAAGATGAGTTTAGGAGATCTGGGCAGTCATTCACAATGGTGCTAAAGAGGCTGGTACTAGGGTGATATTGTAGAAATAGAAAGGCGGGGAGAAAATCAGAGATAAAAGGGATTACAGAGGATATTTGCTCTAATCCCTGCTTCTAGTATGAATCCCTACAACAATGAAAACAACAAAGAAACAACAACAACAACAACAACTACTACTACTACTACTACTACTACTACTACTACTACTACTACTAC
>NW_020954625.1:22262249-22262805 GCF_900497805.2 Vombatus ursinus | reverse complement strand
ACTACTACTACTACTACTACTACTACTACTACTACTACTACTACTACTACCACTACCACCACCTAGAATTTATATAGTACTTAAAGCATTTTCCATATGTTAATTCATTTTATCATTGGGACTTTGTTCAGGTATGGGTTGGATTACTACTATTACACTGTACTATGATTTATGTTTATTGTTTTATGCCTTTCATCATGACAGTATTGAAGAAATCATCGAATGATATCATTCCCATTGTAGCACTTGTCAGAATATTCCATGATTTTAATATATGCATGGGAGATAATATGCTTGAGCATAGACTTAAACTCTTGTACCTGGTCTACCTATTCAATTAAAAAAAATCAACAAAGAAAAGAAATTGTGAGGTCTTGCTTATTCTATACCTCTTAGTTCTGTGAATATAAATATGTGGACTGATGTATAGACTACCTATTCTTTTCTCATTTTCATCAAAGGAGACTCTGCGTGTGTGCTAACATTAGCCACATCTTCTCAATCATTCTCTTCCTTCCTTCCTTCCTTCCTTCCTTCCTTCCTTCCTTCCTTCCTT
>NW_020954625.1:22184784-22262239 GCF_900497805.2 Vombatus ursinus | reverse complement strand
TTCCTTCCTTCCTTCCTTCCTTCCTTCCTTCCTTCCTTCCTTCCTTCTTTCCTTCCTTCCTACTTTCCCTCCTCTTGAAAATCAATCCTTGCATTCCTGTAAAAGTCTTTCCTCTCCAGGATGAAGTTTATCCTGTACTTGGACACATCCTACTGCTCTTTCTGACTTCATCTTCTAAAGTGCCACTGTCTCATATATTTGGATGCTGATTAGATAGAAAGCAAATCTGGATGTGTCACTGTCATCATTGATAAGAGTGGTTGACTAAAGAAATTATAGCACATCTGTTTATTTCACCGTGTTTTGTTGTCCTTCTCTTATTTTCCAGTGTACAAATTCCCTTTGGAAGGTCTGACTTAGCTGGAACTCTAGCCATACTTAGTATGTGTTTATCACTGTTTTTCCCTTTTCAGTGTGTTTTCTGTCTTGTGTGAGGATTCCTCTCTTGATCAGCCATCATGCTCCTCAGTAATGTTTGGGAAATGAGTTTGTGCTTTGAATTGTTATTGTGATCAACTTGCATGTGACTCTCTTTGGAAAGGTGGTCTGCAAAGAACTTCAAGGCAGAAGGGCCACAAAGGTGCAGTCTCAGCTGGGGGCACTGTGGAAGAATTATGGAGAAGGAAAATTAGTGTTTTCCAGGAAAATTAACTACTTAATGGAGGAAGCCAAGTCCTGAGTACAAATCCAGAGCTGCTGAGATTGGAATCAGTGTCAGGCCTTTTTTTTTTTTTAAGAGCCATATCAGATAAAAGGCTGAGGATACCTCTGCTGACAGCTAAGAACCAAGGATGGTAGCCAGGAATTAGCACAGGGTCTGACAATGTTACAGATCATGAGTGGAGTCATGGGTCACAGTGAATTTTGATGGTTAACTATGGGCCCTGCTGTGGTTTGATGGTCCCATAAGAGTTTTTAAGTCTCTAGATTTTGCTTCTTCTAGTTCTTAAAGGGACACAATTGGGCCAAGCTTCCATGCAAATCCTGACAATAGGGACTTAGAGATTTATTTTAGAACCCCAGATGTCTGTCACATTCTACAGTTCTTGCCTGGAAGTCCTTTTGCCACACAAAAGCTGTCAGGTGGCTTTATTTTCCTTGATGGATTCGCACTACTTCTTTTGTAAATGCCTGTAGGATGCATTGTTTAAGTTTCTTTTTAAAAATAATTTATTATTCACTTAACTTGAAGCAATAAACCCCAGCAAATATACATTTGCAGCAGTTTACACTTAAAAATGAATTTCTCTGTGCAATATGTCCATTACAGCTGATTATTTACACCCCCTGAATCTTTTCCCATTCTCTTGGTGTTTATTTATTGTTGTATTTATTGCATTCATTTTTCTTTTTAGGAATAGAATTTTGAAAGACCTAGTTCTTGTAGTAATACAAAGGAAGGAAAGGAGAACTAGTGGAATAACATCACTCCCCCATGCTCTCTCTATTTTTTTTTTTGCCATTTTTTTTGCTGCAGATTTCTTCATATGAGTCTTTATAGTCTTCACATAAATCATGTTTAATTTTAAATTGTATTGATATATCATGGCCTCTTCATCCATTACTCAACTCTTGGACATTTAGAATATCCTGTAAAATAATACAAAATGCCACTATAGATAATCTTGAACCATTTCTCCCATTTTTTTATGACAATGCTATTAGGTTATATTTCTAATAATAGGATTATTGGACCAAAGGGTATTCATTTTTTGAGTACTGTCAGACTGCCTTCCAAAAAAGATTATACCACTTTCAATTCTGCCAGCAATGTACCTGTTTTTCTACTACCTGGTCAATGTTGCATTTCATCAGTTTTAGTCATTTTGCTAATTGGATATGTGTGAACTGGTACATCAAGATTGTTGCAATTTCTGTGGTCTGATTTTTGAATATTATATTCTGGTGGAATTTACACATTCCTAGAAGACAAGTCTCATTTCACTTCTCTTTTTATTCCAGTGGCCACTCTGTTAGTCTAGGGAGGAATACAGGTGTGGCTGGCCTGGGCTACCTCCAGCAATATTCATTCCTAATCCCATCCCCCATGGAGATGACACAGTAGATAGAATGTTGGATTTGGTGTTAAGAGTCTCTGGCTTCAAGTTTTACTAGTGGTGCAATCCTAGACAAATCACTGAGCTTCATCTATCAAGTGGAGATATTAATGTCAAGTCATGTCAACAAGTATGTGTTAAAAGCTCACTATATGCCAGACACTATGCTGAGGGCCAGAAATACAAATACAAACAGAAAGAAAGCCTCTGCCTCAAAGAGCTTACATTCTAATGCTGGAAGCCAACACATAAAATCAAGTTGAAATGAGAAAGGAAAAGGGAAAAAGAGATGAAGGTGCCCACAGTGGAGGTAGGGGTGGTAAATGTAGTTGAAGTCTGGGCTGGTTGGGAGTACAGCCTAGGGAGAAATAAAGATATGGGTGGCCTTGCCACCTCTTTAAAATGGAAATTCTGGGAGAAACCAAGCAATCAGCAGGAGAGGCTGCAGAGATGGAGGGCGCTTCCTCTGTGAAAAAGGGATGAAGAGGTTTCTGGGGCATTGGAAAGAAAATCCGAGAGTCAGACATACAGCTTGCAGAGGAATAGCACCTACCTCACCGGGTAATTGTAAGGATAGAATGAGATAATGCATTTTAGTGAAGCACATTGCAAACCTAAAAGGGCTATATAAATATTCACAATCACTTGGATTCCTAACTGTCTTTCAGCCAACATTTGCCTCCTCTTTCTGTGATCTTGGCTAAGAGCTTCAGTGGCTAATTTTTAAGGATCATTTATAAATTTGACCCAGAGACTCAAATGCTTGCAAAATGAAGGTCAGACTTTATCTTTTGGAAGCCTGCATCTGCACATTGAGGAATGAAGGTATTTTTAAGTCCTTAGCACATTTGTGGGGTTGCCAAGAGCTACTGTGAAATTCTGAGGGAAATATTGCTTGCCTTTCTGTGGGGGATAGGGTGTGAGGTGAGAATTGTCTTCCTGCTAATGAGATGTTTGCACCCAGCAAAGAAATCTTTAAGGGCCCTGCTCATTATACATTTGAATGACGAAGGTGCCAGATGCTGAGGATGTGAAGGTTTCCATTGTACACACCAATGGCACCTTCTCAAGGATATTGTTATAGTTTGACCCTTCTAGATATGGAATAGAAGAAAGATTTCTGATCTACTATCACTCTTTTAAATTATGTGACTATGATCTCATTCAAACACACAGATATGTACATACATACATACATTCACTGGGGCTTCATTCATAGCCTATACATGGAATTAAGAAATGACTAGTTGAATGAAAAAAACAAAAACAAATACACATGGCACAGTAGATAGAGCACTGGGCCTGGTGGCAGGAAGACCTAAGTTAAAATCTAGCAATAGACACTCCTTGGCTGTGTGACCCTGGACAAGTCACTTAAACTATTTGCTTCAGTTTCTTCCTCTGCAATATGGGGATAGCAATACCTACCCCACGGGGTTGTTTTGAGAATCAAACAAGATATTTATAAAAACATTTAGTACAGTGCTTGGTACATGGCAGGCACTATATAAATGCTTATTCCTTTCTCTGGCCTCGGCTTAGTTATCTTTAAAATCAAGGGGCTGGATTAGGTGATCCTTAAGTCTCTTCCAGTTTAAAATCAATAATCTCATGATAGTGAACAAAACATTCTACCTCTCTGATCCTCAGTTTCCTTATTTGTACAAGAGAGGATTGGACTGATTACCTATTTCTAAATCTATGATCTTATGATGGGAGTGAGGTACTTCACCTCTCTGCCCTCCGTTTCCTCATTTGTCAAAGAAAGGGAGGGACTAGATGACCCCTGAGATATCTTCCAGCCCTAAATCTACTGACTTCAATAGGAAAGATCATGCCAGGACAAACAGATCAGTTACATTCCAAGTCCAAAGGAGGCATTAGGCGGGTGTCAGGAAACTACCTGTAGACACATTTCCTAAATTATAGCATCTGTCAGGATGGATATACTCTAAATGAGAATGAGATGACAGCTTATCCTAAGAGGCTTCGCTGGATCGATCCAATTCAATTCAGTTTAGTTCAATTCAATGCAACAAACATTTTAAAGCACCTAGCAGTAACTAGAGATTGTGCTCAGTAGTGGGGACATAAAGACAAAAAAAAAAAAAAAAAAGAACATAATAGTGACCGCAGTCCAGCTTTGGGAGATCTAAGCTCAGAGACCGTAAGACAGTCAGGCAACTGCTCACCCAGAAATTACAGGGGAAACTTTGCTGTCACTGGGTACAGCTGGTACCGATTTGCAAATCTATTGTACATATGCAGTTCTGGATCACAGTTTCAGGACAGAGAGGAGCATTTGTAGTTGATCAAAAGGGAAGAGAATCCCCGGTCACAGTTCCAGGGCCAAAGCACTTGTGGCTGTAAGAGAACAGGGGCCCTTTCTGGGTAAAGACCAGAGTACAGACCAGGAGAACAGTGACCACACCTCTCTCAGGATAACACCACCTTGGAAGCATGGAAAACTAGCAAATACTCAGAACTAGCTTTGAAAATAGCAGTACTGAAAAGCCTAAAGTTTGGGACAGTGCCTCCCCACTCCCAAATGAATAAAGTCCACATTTAACTAAAAATTCAAAGTCAAGAAATGGTCTCAGAAAATGAACAAGCAACAGGTAAGGCTAAGATACAAGCTCAGAAGAAGGCAATAATGTGAAAACAGCTATAAGCAAGGCCTCAAAAAATACTAACTGGATCACAGCCCAACAAGAATTCCTGAAAGAGTTAGAGAAAGAGATAAAAGTGGTAGAAGAACAATTGGGAAAAGAAATGAGAGGATGCAAAAAAAAATATGAAAAGAAAATTAACAGCTTGGTAAAAGAGGCACAAAAATATAGGGGGAAAAACATCTTTAAAAACAGAATAGGCCTAATGGTAAAAAATTCACTGAAGAAAAGAATTCCTTGAAAAGCTGAACTGGCCAAATGGGGGAAAAAAAGGTACAAAAGCTCACTGAAGAAAAATTCATTAAAAAATGGAATTGGGCAAGGGGAAGCCAATGACTGCATGAGACATCAAGAAACAATAAAACAAAGTCAAAGAATGAAAAAGTAGAAGATAATGTGAGACATCTCATTAAAAATAAAACAAAACAAAAACAAAAACAAAAGCTGACCTGGAAAATAAATTGAGGAAATGTGATTAAAATTTACTAAACTACCTGAAAACCATGATTAAAAAAAAGACAAAAGATGTCATATTTCAAGAAATTATACAGGAAAACTGTTCTGATATCTTAGATCCAGAAGGCAAAAGAAAAAATTATTTTTTATTATTTTTTTTAGCGAGGCAATCGGGGTTAAGGGACTTGCCCAGAGTCACACAGCTAGCAAGTATCAAGTGTCTGAGGTCAGATTTGAGCTCAGGTCTTCCTGACTTCAGGGCCGGTGCTCTATCCACTGCGCCACCTAGCTGCTTCTCAAAAGAAAAATTTGTTAAAAAAATCCATCAATTACTTCCTTAAAGAGATCCCAAAATGAAAAGCCCTAGGAATATTATAGCCGAATTCCAGAGCTCTCAGATCAAGGAGAAAATACTGGAAGCAGCCAGAAACAATTCAAGTATCACAGAAACACATTGGGTAATCACACAATATTTAGTGGTTCCCATGTTAAAGGAGGGGAAAGCATTGCATATGATATTCCAGAAGGCAAAGGAGCTAGTATTACAACCAAGAATAGCCTACACTGCAAAACTGAGTATAATCCTTTAGGGGAAAATGGATATTTAATGAAATAGAAGGCTTTTAAGCATTCCCAATGAAAAAACCAGAGCTGAACAGAAAATTTAACATTCAAACAGAAGACTCCAGAGAAGCATAAAAAAGTAAACATGAAAAAGTAATCATATGGGACTCAGTAACTGTTTACATTCCTCTAAGGGAAGATGACATACATAACTCCTAAGAACTTTATAATTTTAGGGCAGTTAGGAGGAGTCTGCATAGACAGAGGGCATAGATGTGAGTTGATTACATTAGTATGATCTCCAAAAAAATGAAGGGGTGGGAAAAACAAATGCATTGGGAGAAGGAGGAAGGGACAGAAAGAATGGAGAAAATTTTCTCACGTAAAAGAGGCATGCAAGGAAGAGCTTTTACGGTAGAGGCAGAAATGAGCGGTGGTGGTAGCAGAAAGTGCTTAAACTTCACTCTCATTGGAATTCATTTAAAAAGGGAAGAAGATATATATACATACACATATACACACATGTGTGTGTTATATATGTTATATGAATGTGAATATATATGTACACATATGGATATATCTACAGATATATACACACACATACATATATACATATATGTATGATACATATATATCTATCTATATGTATATGTTTGTATACATCCATACATCCAGTTGTGTATAGAAATCTATCTTACCCTTACTTTATCTTTCTTACTTAGGGAAATAGGAAGAGGAAGAAATAGAAGAAAGGGCATGGGGGAGTAATAAAATAGAAAATAGATTAAGGGAGGTGGTGGTTAGAAGCAAACCAGACTTTTGAGGAGTGACAGGATAAAAAGAGAGAAGAATATAGGATAGAGAAAACACACAGTTAATAATCATAACTGTAGATGTGAATGGGATGGGCTCACTCATAAAATGGAAGTGGATAGTAGACTATATTAGAAATTAGAATCCAACAGTATTTATTTTTCCAAAAGACACACTTGAAACATAAGATACATACAGAGTTAAAATAAAGGGCTAAAGCAGAATCAAATATATTTACCTACATAAAAACAGGCAGGAGTAGCAATTGTGATCTCAGACAAAGCAAAAGTGGATCTAATTAAAAGAGATAATCAACTGAAAGGTACCATAGGCAATGAAGTTTCATACATACATACATACATACATATATATATGTATATATATACATATACACACACACATATATATAAATACATACATATATATATAATTTACAGCCAGTTTCTAATAAAGGCATCATGTCTCAAATATATAGAGAACTGAATCAAATTTATAAAAATAAGAGCCATCCCCCAGTTGATAAATGGTCAAAGGATATGAACAGGACATCTTCAGAAAAAGAAATCAAAGCTATCTATAGTCATATGAAAAAATGTTTTAAATCAATATTGATTAAATAAATGCAAATTAAAATAATTCCCAGCTACCACCTCACTCCTATCAGAAATGACAAATCCTGAGGGGATGAGGAAAAATAGGTACATTAATGAACTGTTGGTGGAGTAGTGAACTGGTCCAACCATTTTGGAGAATAATTTGGAAGTAGGTCCCAAAGGCTATAAAACTGTGTATGCCCTCTGACCCAGAAATGTCACTACTTGGTCTGTGCCTCAAAATGATCAAAGGAAAAGGAAAAGGACCTATATATGCAAAAATCTTCATATCAGTTCTTTTTATAGTGGCAAAGAATTGGAAATTTAAAGGATGCTCATCAATTGGGGAATGGTTGAGCAAGCTGTTGCATATGATTATGATGGAATACTAATGACCTATAAGAAATGATGAGGGGGATGGTTTCATAAAAAAAAAATCTCAAGACTTATATGAACTGATGCAAAGTGAACTGAGAAGAACCAGGAGATCATTGTGTATAGCAATGTTGTAACAATTATCAACTGTGAAAGACTTGGCTGCTGTCATCAATGCAATGATCTAAGACAATTCTAAAAGACTCATGATGAAGAGACCTTCAGGGAGAGAGAGAGCTGATGAACTGTGAGTGCAGATTGAAATACAGTTTTCTCACTTTCTTTATTTTTTCTTGATTTTTACAAATACAGCTAGTATGGAAATATGTTTTGCAGATTTTCACATGTATAATTGATATCATATTGTTTACCTTCTCAGTGGATGGGGAGGGGTTAGGAGGGAGAAAGATAATTTAGAATTCAAAATTGAAACAAAAAAGAATGTCAAAAATAAATACATATTTTTAAAAAGTAACAAAAAAAGACAAAAAGGAGTCTGAATTTAAGAGTCAGAAGGAACCTTTGCAACCATCTAGGTCAACCCATTCTAATGTACAGAACAAGTCTCCATCTAGGCTCTGAGTAAAAGGAAGCAGTCCTTGTCCTCAAAGGGCTTTCATTCTTTGTTTGTGGCAGCATGCTAGTCAAGCCCTTCCTCACTTGGATGCATCTGTAGTGCAATGGGACCACATACTGAAATGGACAGCCTTGCTTAATATCTAGATGAGTCACTTTTATGACCTAGACACTCATTTTGGAGAGGCAATTGGTTAGATTTAAGTGTGAAATCTAAATCAAAATTTTTCCTTGGGAAGTGCTCAGTGGTCCAAGATGTTTTCAGCCCTAACTCATGGACTTTATACTGCTACGTAATTTCCACCTCTCAGAACTTGAGTCACAGTGGGCTATCATATATCATAAATGTTTAGGGTGGGTTGGAAAGAGGAAGCTGGCATCCAATTCTTTCCAAATCATAAAATGGCAAACTGACCAAAATCTCATCACCTATTTCTGTCACATACCACAAAATAATGTCATTAGTTCTTGCACAAGTAATAAAAATTGGTGTATTTCAGGTGTGCAATAACTATAATGGGAGGTTCTGAGGTGGTATGAATAAGCCTCTTCATTTCATGGGTAAGCACATGTGCTATATTTCCCAAGAAATTCAACTCAATTAACCACTTTTCACTGTATGTGGAAGGTCCCATCCTCTATTCGGCTGGACAGAGGCTGTGCTGTGGAAATTAGGAAAGTGGGCTAGCTTTGATTTGCAATCAGAGTGCAAATGTGCCCACTTCATCACTGCCTGCTTCTGGAGATGACATTTTGCATTTGATGTAAAAGATCTGCCCTATAAAACAATATACAAAGTGCTCTAGATTTGTCACAAATACCTGTTGAAATCTCTTTTCTCATCCAGCCTTGGAACAAGATAAACTGACTCTCCTAAAAACATAATTATCACAAAAATGCTAAAACTTCAGGCCATTAAAAAAATTCAGATTTCTGTCAGTCACTGAGCTAACCATTTTTGGTTGTAAGTAAGCTACTTGAGGGGGCAGATATTGCTTAATTTTTGTCTCTGTGTCTCCAGTACCTACAATGATGCATGGCACATAGGAGTTCATACATTTGTTGATTGAAACACCCAAGGATTCAAAATTACATTGTCGAAGCGTTAAATGTCTATTGGCATATTCCACTGCTATCCATCTGAGCTGTGTGTCCTTAAAAAAAATTGAAGTTTGAAAGTGTTGTGGAATGACATTAATTTTAGGCTTATGACAAACTCTAAGGTATTAGGGAAATACCTTTCTCCATCTAGGAAATGTGGACGTGCTATGCCATTTTGCCTCACGGAAAAACAGGAAAAGGGTACTAACCTAGAGTGATAGTGATGTGTGGTATTGGCCCAATGATCTGAAATGTCAAGAGGAGGAAAAGAGAGGACTAGATTGCCTTTGTGGCGATTTTATTACACCAAGACCCATCTCTTCCCAAAAAGCCATATGGATTTGATTCAAGCGCTATTACAATCTCTGAAGAACTGAAGAGGGTATTGAGAAGGTTTGTGGTGAGCCTGAGTAGGGTGCAGTGTATTTAATTTACTCATACCAAGGCAGAGGCAGCATAGTGTTGTCTTTAGAGAGCTATCTTTGCATTCAAGAAGTCTTGGGTTTGAGTTCTACCTATGCTCCATCCTGGCTATGTGACCAAGGGCAAGTTAGTTAAACTCTCAGTGTATCAATAGCACTTTTCTAAGAGTAAGATTTGCAGAATGGCTGATGATCTGCAGTGGCTAAAAGAGTCTCTGCCCTGGGAAATCCTTATACTAGTGAAATCAAACTCAGGTCAAAGATTAAAAATCTATCTGTCTATCTATCTATCTATCTATCTATCTATCTATCTATCTATCTATCTATCTATCTATCTATCTATCTCAGTCCTGTGCTCAGCTCTGTGGAAATAAATGCAGATTTAGTCCCTAAACCTTATACCTTTTACTGTCTGACAGGCCCTGAATTCTCTGAGGAGGGCAGCCAGAATCTAGGGTGAAATTCTAGCCCTAACCCTAACCCTAATTCTGTGTCTAACCTTCACCTTAGCACTTTAAAAAGTCCTGTAAATAGAAGTGTAAGCAGAAGCACAATGAGAGAATTCGCTAACAAATTATGCAGATTTAGCATTAGACTTGGCATTTACATTTGAAAGTATCTTAATCTTTCAATTTCCTATCATTTTTATTTTTTTATTCAAAGGATTGCTTTAAATGTGTTTCTCTCACTTTTTTTCATTTGTTTTTGGCCTCTTAAGTTTTCATGCTGGCTGGTTTCTCTCCAAAAGCATAAATATTATTAAAAGTCCTAGACCTATTTTAAGAACAGAGCCAAAACAGAGTTTATACTTGGTGGTTTTCTGTTTACTGAGCAACAGGAAGCTATTAACCAAATAAACACTTTGGAATGAAAATGAATGAATATAGTGATTGTCTAGGCCATCAGATTCTCAGGTCTATGATATGTAGTGTCCCAGCAGCACATTGCTCTAATGTATAGCAGAGGACACTTGAGACATACCGCAGTGCACAAATGGGAAGATTCCTAAGTGTTAATAAATGCACAGGTCATAGCTGAGAAACCACATTAGCCTTCATTACTTGCAGTGGCTTGCTTGTTTCCCATAATTCTTTAAATGAGCTTTTTTGGAGGACAAACTTTAGATGGAATCACAACCAGTACTAAGAAAGTTCTCTGAAACGTGGGATCCAAAAAGAAAGTTTAATACCCTTGGAACCAGTATTGAATAAAAGCTGATGCAAATTTAATGTGTCCTTTCCCCAAAGGGATCTACCCACATGTACTTGGATCAGATAGCAGTCTTTAGAATCACCATCATCGTCATCATCATCATCGTCATCATCATCATCATCATCATCATCATCAACCATGCAGTATGGTTTATTAATAGATTGCCAGCTGAGTTCATAAAGATGTTACCCATGCAGGGCCTTTTGATTCTCTTCTTGAATCTTAGCCAGTTAATAGGCTCCATTGAGAGATAAATCAGTTGCAGTTACATCTGACAAAGTCAATGACATAAACTTGTTATCAGACTTAATATTGCTCATTTAAGTGATGAATGTTCACTCCAAATGTGTTTCTCTTGGATTTATACCCACTTATCAATCAGTAAACATTTATTAAGTACCTATTATGGGCAGGCACTGTACTAAGTATTGGGGATCCAAAAAGAGGTAAAAGACAATGCCTTCCCTCTAGGAGCCTGTATGCCTTGAGAATGTCTCTCAATCATCTTCCTTCTTTTTGGTGAAGATGCTAAGATTTCTGTGGCTGCCTTGGAGACTGATGTAGGTTATGAAAGGAAAAGGGTAGGTGTATAGTCCATCACTGCAGGCTGTAAACATTTAGGATGTACTAAACACATAGCATGGTATTACCTACCTACTAGAAGTATACTTCTGAATCTCGCTATCTCTCACAGACTACCAGATGACAAATCTCTATACTACAAATGATGTGATGGGATCTACTAGATAAAGCATCAAATTCAAAATCTGGAGACCTGAGTTCAAATCCCACCATATGGGTCCTGGGGAAATCACATCTCCCCTCAATGTCTTAATATCTTTATCTGATAAGTGAAGAGGTTAGACTAAATGGCCTCTAAATTCCCTTCTGGTTCTATATCTATAATCAAATGATCCTATGAAATGTAGACCTCCAAATAGTCTAGACACAACTAGATGGCACCATAATATGAGTGCTGGGCTCAAAATCAGGAAGACCTAAGTTCAAATTTGGTATCAGACACTTCATAATTGTTTGACCCTAGGCAAGTCATGTAACCTCTACTCATCTCAGTTTCCTCATCTATAAAATGGGGATATCAATAGCACCTACCTCTCAGGGTTGTTGTGAAGCTCAAGTAAGATAATTTTTATAAAATATTTTTAAGCTTAAAATGATTTTATTTTTATTTTGGAGAATTCAACCATTAATGTAAACTGAACTGTTGCCCACAATTATCTGGACATGACATTCATCCATTAAAAAAATTAAGAATGCAATTTTGATATATGTTAGCATATCAAATATCCCTAATGTCCAAGTTACATGGAATGACAAGCTTTCACAACTTAAAGACTTGACTGAGGAGAACATCTTGTGACAATGGATCAAGGTGTTTGGTGCCTCCTTGTTGTCCTGTCTGCCCCTGGAATAATATGAAAAATATTTTCAGGAAGCTGACGACAGGCGAGTTCACACCTACCTACTTCTATTCAATTGTAAAAAGTCATGATTTTACCCACATGGGCAAGAGTCTATAGAACATTAAATGTAAAAACAATAATCACAGGAGAGTGACTCATTCTAAAAAAAGCTATCAGCTTACTTTATGAAATACTTTAAAGGTTGTAAAATATTGCACATGTATTATCTCATTTGAGCCTGACAGTAACTCTGAAGGTGTTATTATTATTCTCATTGTACATATGAGTGACTCTCAGACCACTGAAGTGATTTGTCCAGGCTAATGTGTGCAATGCATTCACTGTTCTTCCTTGCTAGACTCTTGGAAGTCATGTGTCCTTGGTATAATTTGATAATGAGTACTGGGGAATAGGGGAATGAATACTGGGGAATACTGGGGAAGAGGGCATAGTCTTTGTTGCCTTCCTGTGATGAAGTCTTAGTAAAATACCTTTCTGGGTATCAATTGAAGCATGCCTTTGGTTGATTACATCTTTGACAGGAAATGAGTTCCTGTGAGAGAGCCTTTTGGAGGTCCAAGATGCTGGCTCTGAGAGATGGCTCAGGTTTGGCCTCACCCCTAGTGCTTTTAGAAAGTCCCGAGTTGAGTGTGCAGTGGTCAGTGAAGCATGGAGAACCCTGGTCTCTTCTGTCCTAACAACCTCTATAAGGTTATAGGATCATAGGATTTAGAACTGGGGGGGGGGGGGGGGCTTAGGGCTTATCTAGTCTGACCCTTTCATTTTACAGACCTGGAAACTGAGCCAAGAGAGATGAAATGACTTGCCTATTGGAACATAGCAAACCAGAATCAAAGCCAAGAATGGACTTCAGTCTTCTGACTCTCCATCCACTATTCTCCCTACTCTACCAGACTTCCTGGCAGATCTCTTATAAAGAAAGAGAAAAGGAACTTAGAATTGTTAGTTACTGATGCTTCTAGTTTTCTCTGAGTCATGTGAATCCCTTTATGTAGAGTATCTCATGTGAGCCACAGGGGCATCATTCTGCCCATTTTATAGATGAGGATTCCAAGGCTCAGAAAAGCAGTTACTTGCTGAGGGTCCCACTGCTTGTGAGTGTCAGAGGTGGGATTGAATCTCAGATGCTTCCTGATTCCAAAGTTGGTGCCCTTCCACCATTCCAGCCTGCTTCTCATTTACCACCTAGCCTCTCATAGCTCTTATTCAATAAATGAGCCTTGGTCTCATCACCCACAAAGTACATGACCTCTGAGGTCCCCACCAGCTCTCAAGCTATGATCTTTGGACATACTCTGCATTGTAACATGTCTAAACTGATTGGAGAGACTTGGAAAGCTTCTATCGAAGTCTAAGATAAAAGTATTGGTCAGAATAAAGCCAATGAGAAAACACAACACAGCTTAGGATCTGGAGCTGGGAAAGATCTTAGAGATCATCTGGTCCAAGATCTTCCTTTTAAAGATGAAGTAACAGAGACAGAGAATTGACTGGTCCAAGGTCACTGAGATGTCAACTTGAGTCAACAAACATTTATTAAACACCTATTATGTGACAGGCACAGCACTGGGGATGTAAAAGTAAAAAGAAGTCTTTGTTGTCAAGGATGTCACAGATTTCTTCATGGGGGAGGCAACAAGCAAACAATTATGTACAAGCAGGATATATACAAGAGAAATTAGAAATAACCAAGAGAGGGACAGCACTCTCATACTGTGTGATCTTGACCATGTCCATTCTATCCCTCTGGAGCCAGCATCCCCTAGAGAATCTTAGGCCAGGTGAGAGGACTTCTCCACTCTCTGAACTTGTCTAATCTGGAGTCTCCATTGACTCTCCACAGCCAACAATAGGTCCCAGCCCAAGCCCCAGCTGGTCATTATTTGGGCGTGATGGCTCAGAATGAATGTAAATAGCAATTATTTCTGTTTTGGCCAGAAATCCTGAGGTCTTCCCCTACTAGATTGATATTTTTTTTTTGTGAAGAGGTAAAAGAGGCCATTCTTTGCCTCATTTCTTACCTAGCCTTAATCATTGAATGGACATTGCCTCAGTCAAACTGAAACCTGGGAAAGACCTTAGCTTAAAAAGGCCAAGGTCTCTCACTGCATCTGGGGCCATCTCCAGTCATCCTGATATATATCTTACCTCTAGACCCAGATGACTCTGGAGGAGAAAGTGAGGCTGGTGACTTTGCACAGTCTTCCCTCATTTAAATCCAATTCACTTACAAGTCATGGCATCACCTTCCTGATGTCATGGTCCTCTTTGAGAATGAAAGACAAACAACAATAACAAACAGCTCTAGGCTGCCTGGTTGCTTCTTTCTAAGATTCCAATCATGTCTGCACCAACCGCCAACGTCCAGAGATTGTGCTTTGCCAAACTTGGCTCCTAACGATGTTTTTTCTCACTTTCCATCATTATGTAATGGCTTTCACTTACTCTTTCCTTTCTCCACTCTGTGTTGTCACTCAGTGCAATTGAAGAACACCTTTGCATCATTCTGACCCTGGCAGGCTAGAGAGCGGCCATTTTCCTTCAAAAATGTCCAGATTTCCTTCTGTGTGTGTGTTTGAAGTTGGGAGTCTGTAGATGCTCAATAAGCTATCATTATCGATTTCAGCAAAAGTTGTGCCTTAAATTCATGTTGGAATTTTAGCTTTATGAAGGTAGATAGTTCTTTATAATTGGGATCTACAAAGAATCAGCTCTTAGAAAAAATGACCTTGTCGAATCTTGTTTCCAAACTTCTGAGCCACTCAGGGAGACAACAATTTTATTCAGACAGTCTGTGCAAAGTGCTTCCAGGATTCTTTCGCCCCTTATTCTCTTAGAATGACTACATCCATTAAAAAAACAACAAACAAACCAGTCAACACATCTAGACATATCTGCCTCTGGCTCTGGCCTCAGCCACTGTGTAAAATTCAGAGTTGGACATTGACACAAACAACATAAAGGCCTCTGACCTTTATGGTCAGAGGTTTCAAAGGTCCAGAGCAAAAATTATTGCTAGTAGGTAATACTTTCCACCATGCAAAAAGACCTTTACAGATCTATTTTTAAATGCTTAAAGTAGCTTAGAATCTGGAATTGCTGGATTCTATAAAGGCTTGATAAGTGACTTAGAAGTGTCACATTTGGCAAATAGGTACCTTGATAATGACATTTGCTACCTGATTACATTATTGATTGGAGGAGAGACTAGAAACTTAATCATGTACACAAGTGAACATAAATGAGAAGGACTAGGCGTGTTTATTTTGGAGAGGAGAACACTTCTGACATTGAGCTCATTGTCCCCAAGTTTTTGAAGAGTTGTCTTGTGGAAGTGGGGTCAGCTGTGTCCTTCTTGGCCCAAGATAGCCGAACTAGGTAGATTAGTTGGAAGGTGCAGAAAGGCAGATATAGACTTAATAAAGAAAAAGTTTTCTAACAATGAGAACTATCCATCCATAAGTGGAAAGGGCCACTTTGAGTGGTGGTGGGTGCCCTTTCTCTGGATATTTTCAATCAAAGACTGGATGATAATCCATGCATATGCCATGCATGGTGTAGACAGGGTATTCTATCTCGGGCCATGTTGTTCTGGACAGCCTACAAGGTCCCTTCCATCTCTGAGATTCTGTGAGTATGTGATATGCCAAACACCACTCCTCTATTCACATGGCACATTTCTTTCATAATATCACAGATTTAGAGTTGGAAGAGACCTTAGAAGTCACTAAATCTAACCCTTTTGTTTTATAGGTGAGGAAACTGAGATCTGATGAGATGGTTTGCCTATTGTCACATATATAGTAAGTGTCCGAATCAGTATTTGAACTCTATGACTACAAGCCTAGCAGATTTTCCACTCTACCCTGCTGCTGTTCAAACCTCTCCAATCAGTTTAGATACACTGGAATGTGATATTTATGTATATCATTGATTACAGATTGACAGCTGGTGGCAATCTTAGAGCCATGAAGTCTAACCCTCCTCATTTTATGTGTAGGGAAACTGAGGCCCAAATAGGTTAAACGATTAGCCTCAGGTCGAATAGGTAGCCAGTAAAAGAGAGGGGATTTGAACCCAGGTCTTCTGATTCCAAAGTCAGTGTTTTCTCCACTGTATCATGGAGACAACATTGTTTAATCCACACTCTAAGAAATCTAAAAGTAATAAGAGACTAATGCATTTGTTTAAGGTCAGAGTGACCAGGCCAGGAGAAAATTTCAAGCATCTGTATTTCCAATTTAGTTAACACAGGCTTGCCCAAGGCTTCTTCCAGTTACAGCGTTCTTTGATTCAATGATTCTTTTGGAATGAGTTGCTCTTAGATGGCTCACGGCGATGTATGATTGATCTCCAGTTTGTTGTGAAACCTTTGCCTAGGGAACAGAAACCTGGGAAGACCCCACCAAGTTGGAAAGGCTTAGAGCACAGGCACCATGATGGGTTGTTGGGGGGCCATTCCAGGACCAGCCTAGCTCAACCTAGAGAGGCTCAGCACCAGGTTGGAGGCAGGGGAATGGATTGTTTGGCCACAAAGTTTTTTCAAGAAACATCCCCTTGAAAGGAGGGATTGTGAGTGATCAGCGGAGGCTGTACTTCTGCTGGACAAAAATTACTTATGCCCAGTCTGAATGTCTACCTGAATCAAAATAAGAGTGTAGTCGTGAAAATGCTGGTCTAGGCTTAGGCTTCCCTTTAAGCAGCTCCTTTTAGTCATTATGTTTCCTTTTCATGTTGTTGCTCAGGATAAAAAAAAAAAAATTCCTTCCCGCTCAAAGCTTTTCCACGAGGCAAGTGGAGCTGAGCTCATCTACTTGCATTCAATTAGTTTGTGAAATCTTATCTCTTCCACCAGTAAAAGGGACTCAAAGAGAAGGCATTAGAACTTAGCAACAACAACATGAAAAGGGGAGGAGGAGTGGGCTGTTTGGAAGCAAATGATGACTCAGTTGAAAAGAACCTGCAAATGATCTTTCTGTTATTTTGTTTTCCTTTGAAATGTTTTGTTCTGAAAAAGTGGCTTGAACCATCGAAAAAGAATTGAAATGGGACTGGGGTTGAGGAAGGAGCCTCACTTTGCTTTGCTTAATTTGCATTGTTATCCTGTTTCTAGCTCAGAGCCCACACTCCTCATTGTTGTGCCCTGGGGAAGTACCAGAGACTGGTTCTGGAGCCGGCAGCCCCAAGCGTGGCCACAGTTAGAAGAGGGAGACCCACTGAGAAGGGGCCAGATCAACCATCTAGAAGCATTTCTAGAGTGCATTGACTAGGTGTCAGGTGCTGTGCTAATCAGTGGGCTCACAAAGACAAAAGCCAGTTTCTGCCTTCAAGGAGTTGACATTCTAGCATGAGTGGGTAGGGTGTGGGGAAAAAAAAAATCATGGAATCATAGTTTCAGAATAGGAAGTTACCCAGAGGCTATCTAGCCAAACTTCTTCCCTTTACACATAAGGAAACTGAGGCTCACAGACAAAGGTTTGAACCAAGGTCCTCTGATCCCAAAGCAGCTAGATGGCTCAGTGGTTAGAACGCTGGGACTGGAGTCAGGAAGACCTGAGTTCAAATCTGACCCCAGAGACTTATTAACTGGGTGAATCTGGGCAAGTCACTTAACCCTTGTTTGCCTTAATCCACTGGAGAAGGAAATGGCAAACCACTTGAGTATCTTTGCCAAGAAAACCCCACGGACAGTATTGGTATGCTATGACCCTCGGGGTCACAGAGTCAAACTCAACAACTGAGCAATGGCTTCTGACTCCACAGATCATGGCTTCTCCTCAGCACCCCTCTAGAACCCACTGGGGGCAATCCTCGTTGGAGGTGAGGGAGTAGGGAGTAGGTCTTGGTAGAGCAGGAGGTCGCTCCAAACTGTCCTTCGTTAGCTTCCTTTTAAAATTAATTATGCGTGGTCTGAGTAGTAGATAAAGAGCTAGCCTATGTCCGGGAGCCCTAGACTCAAGCCACGTCTCAGACACATACTGGCTGTTTGACTCTGGGTTAGTCACAACCTCTCTTGGCCTTAAAAGAATCAAGTCAAGAATACAGATTTGCTTCAATATCACTCTCCTCTTTGCTGTTCCATGAACAAAACACTTCTCTTAATTAAGGGCATTTTCTCTAGCTGTCCTTCATGCCTGGAATACTCTCCATCCCCCACTCTGACTACTGACCTCCCTGGCTTCCTCTGAGTCTCAACTAAGATCCCACTTTCTACAGGAAACTTTCTCCAATCCTTCTTAATTCTAGTGTCTTCCTTCTCTTAATTATTTCCTATTTATCCTGCATATAGCTTGTTTGAATATATTTAAGTATCTTCTCTCCTTGAGTCATTGTGATATTGTGAGCTCCTTGAAGGCAGGGACAGTCTTTGTATATCCTCAAGTCTTAGCACAATGCCTGGTACACAGTAGGTGCTTAACAGTTGTTTACTGAGGACTGAAATTGGCCAGATGGTTTTTAGCTGCATTGATAAAGAAAATTCCTTCACTTGGAGTTTCCTCAAAAATAGTTAATTTTTCATGTAGAAATCCTATATGCTAATTGATGTTTTTCTTTCTCTACTGAAGTCCTCCAGATGCTGTCAGCACAGTCCTAAAGTTCAACCATCGCCAGATTTGGCACCTGGGACAAAGCTTCAGTTGCTTGGCCTTAGTTAAAGTTTTGCTCACAATTGCTGAACGTCCTTCAAGAACTCGATACAGCCCTAAAACTCTTGTTGTTGTTGAGTCATTCAGTCATGTCTGACTCTTTGTGACCCCAGGGATGCCGGGCTAGGCCCTTCTAGCCTCCACCTCTCAAAGTCTGTTCAGTAAGACTCTACCTATCTTATAGTAATAAATTTGGATTTCACAAAGTCTCAGATACACATCCAATGATCACCATCATTCTTTTTGTTAGTTATCACAAACTCCAAGATGGCACAGTTACCTCCTCTCAAAGTCCCAGCCATTTCTATCAAGCCAGCCTGTCCCTTGCTATCTTGCGGAGCTCTCACCACCACGCCTTGTTCTCCTCTCCCATTTCCCCGTCCCGCCATTTTACTTGCTATAAAACCATCCATTGGAAAATTAACAGATTAGTGAATTGTTAGATGGTCTCTAAGATTCATTCTACTTTATTCCAGAATTACAGAGGTCTTAACTCAGTGTTTAGTGACAGACACCACAGAAGGACAAGAGAGTTTGTCCCAATTTTCTTTGTCCCAACTCCCCCCTTCTCAAAAAGTGACTTTTTATGGTGAGTCTCTCAGTTTATTTAAACAAACAAAAAACCAAAGTGGTGACTAGCTATGTGTGCCACACAGTGATATGTTGCTCAACACTGCTTATTCCTTGAATTTGAAGCCCTGCTGGACTGCTGTGGGTACATTGACTTTCCCTGCTTGTGAGGACTGCTAGAAATAGGATGTCGAGATGAGATAGAGATATGATGTCTGAATAATTGGGTTCAATCCTAGCTCCCGTGGTGAGGTGTAGGACTTTGGGTAAGTCATTTCACCTCTCTGTTAGCTTGTGGCAGAAATGAGGGGATCAACTGGTTTCTCTTTCTTTACTACTTTATTTTCTTTGTTTTTTCACCATCTTTCTCTTCCTCTCCTTTGTTCTTTCTCTTCTCCTCTCCCTGTCCTCTGTCTGTTCCTGTTTCTTCCTGCCTTCTTTCCCCTTCCCTCCTCTCTTCTTTCCCTTTCTTCCCTCTTGGACTTCCCTCTTTCCCTTTCTTCCTTCCAGCTTGAAGAGATAACAGAGGCCATACATTCCCTAGCATCCCAAATCAGCGGTCATCCAGCATTTGCTTGCAGATCTCCCAGGGAAGCTCATTCCTCTTTTAGAAGATTACTATTTATTTTAACATTCTTTTCATTTTAAATTTTGGATTTCAAATTCTGTCTCTCCCTCCCTTCCTCTCCTTTCCCTACCCACTGAGAAGGCAAGCAATATAATACAAATTATCCATGTAAAATTCTGCAAAACATATTTCCATATTAAAAAAACAATAAGTGAGAAAATTATACTTCAATTTGCATTCAGTTCGTCAGTTCTCTCTCTGGAGGTGGATAGCATCTTTTTCATCATGAATCCTTTGGAATTCTTTTGGATCATTTTATTGATCAGAGTATTCAAGTCTTTCACAGTTGGTCATCATTACAACATTGCTATTAATTCTTTTGGATCATTTTATTGATCAGAGTATTCAAGTCTTTCACAGTTGGTCATCATTACAACATTGCTATTACTGTGCACAATGATGGCCTGGTTCTTCTCAGTTCACTTTGTAACAATTCTTATGGGTCTTGCCATGTTTTTTTTTTTTTTTCCTGAAATCACCCCCCTCATCATTTCTTATAGCACAATCATACTCCACAATCATATACCACAACTTGTTCAGCCGTTTCCCAATTGATGAGCATCTCCCCAAATTCCAGTTCTTTGCCACCACAAAAAGAGCTAATATAAAGATTTTTGCACATAAAACTCTTTTCCCTTTTTCTTTGATCTCTTTGGGATACAGACCCAGTAGTGGTATTGCTGAGTCAAAAGGTTTGCAGAATTTTATAGCCCTTTTTAAGGAAAGCTCCGTTTATTTCTATGCTTTCCAGTGTTTTTAAATAGGAATTAGTCTTGTATTTTGTCAAAAGCTTTTTCTGCATCTATTGAGATAATCATGATTTTTGTTGGTTTTGTGGTTGATATGGTCAATTATGCTGATAGTTTTCCTAATATTGAACAAGTTCTGCATTCCTGGTATAAATCCCACCTGGTCATAGTGTATGATCTTTGTGATAAATTGATGTTGTAATCTCCTTGCTAATGTTTTATTTAAAACTTTTGTACCAATATTCATTATGGAAATTGGTCTGTAGTTTTCTTTCTCTGTTTTTGCTCTTCTTGATTTGGTATCAGCACCATATTTGTGTCATAAAAAGAATTTGATAGGACTCCTTCTGTGCCCATTTCCCCAAATAGTTTATCTAGGATTGGGATTAGTTGTTCTTTAAATGTTTGGTAGAATTCAGTACTGAATCCACCTGGCCCTGGGGATTTTTCTTAGGGAATTGTTCAATTTCTTTTTCTAGGATGAGGTTACTATCTGCTACAATCTGTTTTCTCTTCTATTAATCTGGACAAGTTATAGTTTTGTAAATATTCATCCATTCCTCTTAGATTATCAGACTTATTGGCATATAATTGGGTAAAATAATAGCTTATAATAATTTATTTAATTCCCTCTTCATTGGTGGTGAATTTATCCTTTTCATTTTTGATATTAGTAATTTGGTTTTTTTCTTTCTTTTTTTAAATTAAATTAACTAATGGTTTCTCTATTTTATTTTTTCCCGTGAAACAAACTCCTAGTTTTATTTATTAGTTCAATGATTTCTTATTCTCATTTTTATTAATCTCTTCTTTGATTTACAGGATTTCCAATTTGGTGTTTAATTGGAGATTTTTAATTTGTTCTTTTTCTATTTTTTATTTTATTTGCATGCCCAATTCATTGATCTGCTCTTTCTCTGTTTTATTGATGTGAGCATTTAGAGATATAAATTTCCCCCTAAGTATTGCTCTGACTGTATTCTATAAATGTTGTTATGTTGTCTCATTCTTGTCCATGATTTGTTCTTTTATCCATTCATTCTTTAAAATTAGGTTATTTAGTTTCCAATTAATTTTTAATCTATGTTTCCATGGACTTATATTGAATATAAATTTTATTGCACTATGATCTAAAAAGGATGCATTTGATATTTCTGGTTTTCTGCATTTGTTTGTGACATTTTTATGCCCTAATACATGGTCAATTTTTGTGTAGGTGCCATTTACCACTGAGGAAAAGGTATTTTTCTTTCTCTTCCCATTCAGTTTTCCCCAGAGGTCAATCATATCTAACTTTTCTAAAATTCTATTCATCTCCTTATTTTTCCCCTTATTTTATGGTTAGATTTGTCTAGTTCTGAAAGGGGAAAGTTGAGGTCCCTCACTAGTACAGTTTTGCTGTCTATTTCCTCCTATAACTGATTTAACTTTTCCTGTAAGAATTTGGATACTATACCATTTGGTTTATACAGTTTTAGTATTAATATTATTTCATTGTCTGTAGTACCTTTTAGCAAGATGTAATTTCCTTGCTTATCTCTTTTAATTTGATCTATTTTTGCTTTGTCTGAGATCATGATTAATACCCCTGCTTTTATTTTTTACTTCAGTTGAAGCATAATAGATTCTGCTCCAGCCCCTTACCTTTACTCTGTGTGTGTCTCTGTTTCAAATGTGTTTCTTGAAAACAACATATTTTAGTATTTGGTTTTTTAATCTACTCTGCTATCTGCTATCATTTTATGGGAGAATTAATTCCATTCACATTCATAGTTATGATTCCTGTGTATTTTTTTTTATTTTGTTTTCCCCCTGTTTATCTTTCTCTTTCTCTCCTTTCTCCCTGTCCTTCCTAAAGGTGTTTTGCTTCTAACCTCCTCTCCCAATCTGCACTCCATTCTGTCAGTCACACTCCCTTTTTTATCTCTTTCCCCTCTTGCTTCCCCATAGGGTAAGATAGATTTCTATACCTAACTGAGTGTGTATGTTATTCCCTCTTTGAGCCAATTCCAGTGGGAGTAAGATTCAAGCATTACTTGTCACCCCCCCATCTTCCTCTCCTCTGTAAAAGCTCTTTTGTGCCTCTTTTATGTGAGATAATTTACTTATTCCTTTACTTATACCATTTCCTTCCCCTTCTCCAAGTGCTTTTCTCACTCCTCAATTTTATTTTTTGGATATCATCCCATCATAGTCAACTCACACTTGTGCTCTCCATGTACACTCCTTCTATCTGCTCTAATAATGATAAAGTTCTTAGGAGCTACAAGTATCATCTTACATAGGAATGTAAACAGTTTAACTTTACCCAATTCCTTATGATTTCTCTTTCTTGTTTACCTTTTCATGTTTCTCTTGAGTCTTGTATTTGAAAATCAAATTTTCTGTTCGGTTTTGGTCTTTTCATCAGAAATGCTTGACAGTCCTCTATTTCATTAAATATCCCCCCCCACAAGAATCCTATATACTGACTGTAGCTCTACAATCTTTGAATTGTTTCTTTCTAGTTGCTTGCAGTATTTTCTCCTTGACATGGGGGCTCTGGAATTTGGCTATACTATTCCTGGGAGTTTTCATTTTGGAATCTCCTTCAGGAAGTAATTCTTTCAGTTTCTATTTTGCCCCCTAGTTCTAGGATATCAGGGCAGTTTTCCTTGATAATATATTGAAACAGGTTGTGTAGGCTCTTTTTTTTTCATCATGGCTTTCAGATAGTACATTATTTCTTAAATTATCTCTTCCTTGGATCTGTTTTCTAGGTCAGTTGTCTTTTTTTTTATAATATATTTAACATTTTCTTCATTTTTTTCTTTTTATGATTTTGTTTTATTGTTTATTGATCTGTTATGGAGTCATTAGCTTCCACTTGCCTTATTCTAATTTTTGAGGAATTATTTTCTTCAGTGATTTTTTTGTATCTTATTTTCCATTTGGCAATTCTACTTTCAAAAGAGTTGTTTTCTTAAGTGAATTGTTGTATATCTTTTTTTTTTTAATTTTTGTGCTTTCTTTACCAATCTGTTCATTTTTTTCCATGTTTCTCTTGCATAACTCATTTCTTTTTCCAATTGTTCCTGTACTTCTCTTGTTTGACTTAAAAATTTTTGAACTCTTTTCAGAATTTTTTGGGGGCCTAAAACGAATTCACATTTTTCTTAGAAGCTTTACACATAGCTGTTTTGAGATTGTTCTCCTGAATTTATGTTTTGATCTTCCCTGTCACCATAATAACTTTCTATGGTCAGGTTCTTTGTCATTATTGTTATTTTCTCATTTTTTCAGTCTACTTATTTAACTTTTAAATTTATGTTAAAGTGGGCTTCTGCTCTTGGGGTGAAGGAGCAGTGTCCCAAGCTCCAGGTGTTTTTGTGCTTCTGTTTTCAGAGCTCATTCTGGGCACTTGTAACTTTTCAGTTCTTTCAAGATGGCATGGCCATTGCTCTCTTAACCTGTGATTGGTCTGTAAGCAACCATAAGCACTCTTTTCCACTCTGGGTTCCTGCTCCCCTAGGGCTACAAGATCCTTATGTGCTAGTACTCCTCCTCAACCTAGGCAATTGGGGTTAAGTGACTTGCCAAGGGTCACACAGCTAGTAAGTGTTAAGTGTTTGATCTGGGGCTGGATTTGAACTCAGGTCCTCCTGACTTCAGGGTTGGTGAACTATCCACTCCTCCACCTAGCTGTCCCTCCTTCAGCCCATTTTTTTCATGAACTCTGTATGTATCTATGGTAGAATATCACAGACATTTTGGGAATATTTTGTACCAAATGTTTTTTTTTTTTCCTTTACTACCTTTTTCCTAAAAGTTGCTTCAAAGTCCTGTGAGCAAAGACATGCAAACTAATTAATTCCAAGTGATGAATTAGTTATTGACTAATAGTCATGGTAGAAAGTCTGATAATGGGGGCTCATGAGTTATAACATTGCAAATGATACCTCTCTCCCAACTCTTCACGGATGCTCCTCCAGCCCTAAGTGAACCCTAGTCTTGCAGTCATACTCTTTGAACCCTATTCATCAGTGTGCAACAGAATTTGGATAGTTGCCTTAGAGCATATGCTATTTTTAAACATGGTGTCTAAACCTCACTCAACATATTATTCAGATGTGGTCTAATCATGCCAGAGATTAGAAGAACTATTGCTCTCTTTGCCTTGGACACTATTGTTCTCTTGTTGAGCATAAAATTGCACTAGTTTTCTCATCTTCCTTATTACACTGTTGACTCAAATTGAGTTTATAATTGCCCAGATCTTTTTAATAAGGATTATTATCTGGCCACATATCTCTCTTCAAGGTCCCATTCAGCTCCCCATAACCATCATCCTCTGCTCCCAGGATCTGGTCCACACTTACTCTTCCCACCCTTTCCTGTAGAAGACACAGTCCCTGCCAACAGGTCGTGTATATGTATGCTATGATTTTGTTGTCTGAAGGAAAATGGTGATGTTCAGTAAAAATAACTAGCATTAATCAAGATCCTTATAATTTTCAAAGTTGCACACACACACACACACACACACACACACACACACACACCTCTCCTCACAACTATGTGAACCAGAATGTAAGTTTCTCCTATAAAATGAAATCTTATTGAGGGCAGGAACTATTTCACTTTTGTCTTTGTATGTGTGACTCCACACACTGTGCCAGGCATATGATAGGCATTTAATAAATGTTTGCTTGATTAATTGAGCTAGGTTTCAGCTATTTTTACCCCCCCCCCCCAGTTTATAGATAAGGGACCTAATGTGATTCAGTCATTAGCATATATCTAGTTAGAATCAGAAATGGGATTTGAAACTGAGTCTCCCCTCCCCCATCACTAGATACCCTACAGAATGCTGCTTTTCAACTGGAAGGAATGCTTAGATCAATCAGCCAAAGGTTCTTTGTCTCTTCTATCAGACACACTTTTTTGGCTAACTCAAAATGTGTTTGGAAAGGAAGGGCTGCCCACTTATTGTGGTTGTCATCTGAATGGTGAGCTGAGTAATTTCTTGGTAGCATCTCAAATGTCAAGGTCAGCAGGGATCAGCCATGCTACTACAGGGCAGCCATGAGTCAATAGGTGTCTCCTCTCTGCTGCTTGCCTTTATGAGCCCATTCATTGCAATCTGCATGTGGGGAAGGCTCTGTCTGAAGGGGGAAGGTTTACTGGAGTTTGCTTTTTGTACCAATGTATTGTTGTTTTCTCACCGCCCACTCCCCCATGGGCTACTTTTTTTTTACCCTCTGAAAAACAAACCCTTGCTGGGTACCATTTGAATTCCATGCAAAGGAAAGTCTGTTTCTTTTGAGTGTTGCAGCTGGTTGCTAGAGCACACACCCAAAGATCATAGACTGAAAGTTGGCAGGAACCTCTGCCTTCTTACCCAATCCCCTCACTTTATAGAGGAGGAAAGTGTAACTCCAAGGAATGATAGAGCTTGCCCAGGGACACAGGAAGCAAGAGGCTGAGCTGGGATTCAAACTGAGGTCTTCAGCCTACATAGTGAATACTCTTTTGACTCCACCAAGTGGCTACAATCTTTCTTAGCTCCATAGATTTCAGGATGACAGGGCTAGACTAGAACATTCCTAGTAGGACATTTAGGACTCTGAGAAAATCAGAAGTACTCTACCTTTACCCCACCAAAAAAACCCAAATCTCTAACATGCTTATGTATGTGACATCTCTGATGATTCCTACTTGAGTGAACTTGGGCAAGAATTTTCACCTGCTTGGCCCTCTGTTTCCTCACCTATCAAAGTAGGGAATTGGACTGATGAGCGCTTAATCATTTAACCTACGATTTCCTAAGAAGGGCACGTGCAGACAGAAGTGTCTGGCAGGAAGGATGTGGAGTGTTACTACTGGACAATCAGCACCAGCCACACCTTCCTGCCTGTACCCTTCAGTACTTAAAGTTCTTGGGACTCTGCAGCAGGCCACTGTGTATGAGGCTCAGAAGAGTCCCACCTTGAGTCCTGAAGCCTGGACTGTGCCCCTGCATGTGAACTCCAAGCACTTTCAATGCATTAGCACTTTAGAACCTAGGGTGAGGAACTCGGCTCCTGTCCAACAAGGAGAATTAGATTATACAGACAGCTTAAGGTGGTTCCTTCTTCCCTTGGTATCTGTGTCCCAGGGGAGCTCCTTCCAACTCTGGCCCTGCAAGAAAAAAGGAATAAATAGAAAACAAAGACAGTCTAGTCCAATGTCCTTATTTTTATAGATCAGCAAACTGAAGCTTGCTGGGGCCAGTGTCTGAATCTAAGAGGTTGATTTTTTATTTTTTATTTTTATGTTTTGCCCTTTGTCCCAGGGAAGAGTTTGTGCTGTCCGAGGCACAAAACTGATGTAGTTATGGCTGTGGTGCTGAGGGTGAGTGCCAGATTTCTGAACCCTTAGCGAAGGCTCTGAGACTAAGCACTTAAATTTAATATATACATATATATATTTATATATATATTTATCCACAAACTATATATATACACACATACACAATGTATGTATATATGTGTGTGTGTGTATGTATGTATATATATCCATGTGCATGTATACATATGCATATACATACATACATATATGTGTGCATGTGTCTATAATGTATAGTTGTGGTTGGCATCCAGGGATCTTCAGTCTAACTGGCATTTGTGAAGCCAGCATTTCCTTGATGAAGGCTGGGGTGTCTGTTTCAGGAATCAATGGGAAAACAATCTGTTGTCAAATATTTTAGCTAATGCTCTTTATCAAACTACTTAGAATCATCTGTGTAAATGTGAGAATTTTTTTAAAAGCTGAATGTGAATGTAGTTCAATTTCTAATCCCCAGATTGAACCTCAAGGATTAGTTAAAAAGAATTAGAGATATTTACCTAGGAAAAGCAAAATTTCTCCTAAGGGAGACATGTTAACTTCAAGTATTTGAAAGGCCCCCCTGTGGAAGATGGATTAGGCCGGGGACACATAGGCTTTAGAACGAGAAGGGACCATCGACATCTAGTCCAACCTCTCTCATTTGACAGAGAGTAAACTGAGGACCCCAAAGCAGAAGCAACTCAGCCAAGATCACCCAAGTACTAAGTAACATTGCTGAGAATTGAACCCTGCTTCTATGACATAAGTTTAATGCTCCCTCCCAAATGCCTCAGATTTGTTCCATTTAGCCCCAGAGGGTAGAACTCCATTGGTAGAAGTTGTAGAGACAAAAAATTGAGACTTGATCTAAGGAAAAAACAAACAAACAAAACTTCATCACAATTTAGAGCTGTCCGCATGGGCCGTCTTGGGCTGCTGCAGACTCTGTTGCTGGGGGCATTCCAGCAGAGACTGGGTATTCTAGATGAGATCTTATTGACTAGATGTCTCTGAGGTCTCTTCCCTTTCACATGACTTTCCAACTCCCTAGTATATATCATCTATGTACATTGGTATTTACATGTTGTCTCCCCCCTTAAAATGTAAGCTTTTTGAGGTGGGGGTTGTTTTTGATTTTTCTTTGTATCCTTACTGTTTGGCACAGTCCTTGGCACATAGTAAGTGCTTAATAAATATTTGCCAACTGTCTGATCAAATCCAACTTCATAATTTTGGGGCTTGTTGCTTAATGCTGTCTTTGGGAAGACACAAGCAATCATTTTTTGGTCCCTTTCAGTAACCTCTCAGCCCAGAGTATTGAAACCCCCTGCTGCTTCTTCCGCCTTTAGTTATTGCCAGTGGGCCCTTTTCTTGGGCCTCTAGCCTCTTGGCAATGGGTAATTCAATTTGGTTGAGCTGGGTCATTGATGTCCACCAGGGTCAACTGGTAAGAGGCAGGCTGGCAATCCCACTCCTAGCCCTGCCACCCAGATTTCCCACAGTTGGACGACACAGCCCGTCAAGTCCCTGACTGCAGCAGTTTCCTAGGCAACAGACACACAGCCCCAGAAAGACATAGGGAAAAAAAAAGAACCTCAATCTTTTCCATGGTTTTCAATACTTTTGAAGTGCTAAAAACATGGGTGTTATTGTTGTGTGCTGTTTTAATCATGGCCCTGGTGACATTTTTAATGGAGTTGTCCCTGGTGCTGTCCTATAGGCTTTAGATTACAACTTGTATGGTTTTCAGTGGAAAGCAGGGCATACACAATCTATCAGTGGGTAGTGATTCACATTCTTTCCTGGTATATATTCACATGTAGGGGTCGGTAGGTGGCGCAGTGGATGGAGCGCCGGCCCTGGAGTCACACTAGCTGTGCGACCCTGGGCAAGTCCCTTAACCCCGATTGCCTTGCCAAAAATAAAAAAAAAATTCACTTGTAAATGAAGGGACTCATAGGACCCTAATAAGGGACAAAAATATCTGTTCTACATTTACATAAAGAGATATCTTTTTTATAGAAGACTTTACATAGGAGACAGGGGCAAAAAAAAGGGGGGGGGGGCTTACCCTCCTGAGGAATGAGTGAAAGTTTCCAAACTCAGACTCAAGAATAATGTCTTGAATGAGAAGCATAATGGCTCAGTGGGTCTTGGCAGTTGGCCTTGGAGGCAGAAAGTCCCTAGTTTGAAACTGCTCCTTACTTCCAGATGGGCATCTGAACACGAGAAGGCTTCCTGGTACTTCTGGTTTTGCTGAATGGGGAGACCCAACAAATGGGGAGGAAAATGCTTTGGGGACATTTCAAAGTGGAGGTACTGAAGTTCGGGAAACCTCATGGCTCAGTGCTACACAATCCATTCTAATTTCAGACTTATGTTCCACCAGTATCTGTGTAAACTTGGACTTTTCCTCTCAGAGAACCCTGTTTCTTCATCAGTAGAATATAAATAAGCTTCTTAAAAATATGGAATTTACCAGTGCCCCTCACAAAGTAGGCACTGAATAAAGGCTTGCTTGTTGATTTAGTCATCTATAAAATGGGTTGGCCCGGATGATCTCTAAGGAACCCTCTACCACGAAACCTCAGGTCCTAGGGTCTTCTAATCCTGTGAAAGCTGACAAAAAAAAATGCAGATGAGAAGGTGAAATTAGAAGGAAAGATATTTCCCCCTTTCCTATATGTAAATCAGACAGCTAGGTGGCTCAGTGGATAAAGTGCTGGGCCTGGAATCCAGAAGACTTATTTTCCTGAGTTCAAATCTGGCCTTAGACATTTACTATCTTTTTGACCCTGGGCAAGTCACATAACCCTGTTTGCCTCAGTTTCCTCATCTGTAAAATGAGCTGGAGAGGGAAATGATGAACCATTCCAATATCTTTTCCAAGAAAACCCCAAACAGAGTCAAGAAAAGTTGGACATATTTGAAAATGATTGGAAAACAACAACATATAAACCAATAAACAAGCTTTTATGAAGCACCTACTATGAGCCAGGTACTGATGATAAAAGTATAAAGAATAAAGCGATCCCTAACTTCAAGGATTTTACATTCTAATGGGAAACAAGGAGCGTATGTACACGTGTGCACACAAATACATATATTTATACATGCATGTGCCCAGAATAAATGCAAAGAGAATAAATACAAATCAAAAAGTGATTAAATACAAGGGAGTCTGGGAAGGATGGCACTAATATTTGGGGCAATAAGGAAAGGCTTCATGCTGAAGATGATGCTTGGCTAGGTCTTAAAGGAAGAGGTGGGGGACTCAGTGAGGTGGAGGTGACCATCCATTACCTCCAAGCTGGGTTATTAAAATGTAAGTTACAAGTCATACTGCATTAACAGAGGTATGACTTTCAGGAATAAGGGTGTGATACTGCCTGGGTACTCTACCCTGCTCCCCTGGAGCATTGTTTTCGGTATTGTTGGGTGTCACAGTTTAGGATAAACATTGAAAAGCAAGAAAGTATCTAAAGATGGTCAACCAGGTTGGTGACAGTCCCTAAATTTGGGTCATATGAGGATCTCCCGTTCATAGATCTAGAAACTGAAAATGGACCACCAAGGCCCTCTGGTCCAACCCTCTCATTTAGGAGGAAACCGCACCTTAGAGAGGCTGAGTGCTTTGTCTATACATGTAGTAATAATCAGAGGTGGGATTTGAACCCAAGCCCTCTGACTGCACAGACAGATCAGTTGAAGGAAATAGGGATGCTCTATGGGAGTACTGAGACACACAGTCTGCTTTGTAAAAGCAAGCCCTGATGCACATGGCTGGCCGCCATTTTTGTCTTTAGAGCTTGCCTGGTGTGATGGTAGCCCTGCAATGATGGTAGGCTTCTGTGCTCTCTGGTGGCCTGGAGGAGGGGGTGGAGAGCAGACCATCCTAAGCCACCATTAATGAGTCTCTTTATCTGCTGCCTGGTTTTAATTGACTTCAGGTGTCTGGGGGCAGAGCCAGACGCTGGCATTTTCCTTAGGTCTTCTGAGGCAGTTGTCAGACATATATATATATATATATATAATTTAAGTGGTCTCTGGAAATGCTTTCTAAACCTGAAAGCTTTGAGTGGACTTAGCCGCCCCTCGGTGCTGAATTCTAGGAGATTCTCTTGTTCCATCTGTTCTATTTTTGATGATGTTTCAGCCCCATTACAGTGACATACAAGCATCACTGTGGAGTGGAAGGGCTTAGATGCAAAATTTTGGTTTGCTTCTCACTGGCTTGATGACCTTGGCCAATTGTTTAACCTCTCTGGGCTGTTTCCTTCTCAGAAAAATGGAAATGGACCAGAGCTGGGGTAGTTGATATCATTTTTGATACATAAAGTAATTGATTAATCTCACAGCTAGGAAGTCCCAAGTCTCCAGGCCCAGCTTCCTATCCCTCCTCCCCCCTTCCAGGCTTTGTTTGTGCCATACACAGTGTTTTCTTTACAGCAAACTGCTGGAGGTAGCCCTCTTCCCTGAGGGATATTTTAAGAGCCGGAGACTGAAAGCTTAGGTGACTACACACATATAGGGAGGGCTAACATTAGCTTCCAAATCCAAGGTTCCTGACCCAATTCCTCCACACTGCCTCTTTCCTATGGCCCCTAAGGATCTTTCCAGCTCTAAATCTCATGCTCCTCTAACTCATGGCCTTGATATGTGACAGGCATAGCTGCCAGATACCTGGGTTTGAATCTTGTCTTTGCTATTTATCACCTCGGCCTCCTCATTGCTAAAATGAAGAGTCAAACTAGGCTGTCCCCAAAGTCCCTTCAAGTTCAAAAGCCATGGTCCTACTGTCCTAAGACTCTTTAACAATAATATGACTTAGGAACATTAGATGTAATTTCACACATATATTATATACACGTAGGTAAGTATACCCATACATACATGCATGCATACATATGTATACACACATGCGTACATAAATGTACAACTGCATTATATGTGTATATACACGTTAGTCTATCTGCATATGCATATACGTGAATGCATACTTACACAGATTCACATCTTCATGTCAATAACTATCTGTGTTTTATCTGGACCTCAGTTTCCTTACCTGTAACATGAGGTGGTAGACTAGATGGCCTTCTAGGAGTTTCCCATCTGTTAATCTGTGGTCCTCAAATGGGCTCCATCAATTGCACCATGACACTGCTCAGGTGTAGAACATCTAAGAGGCTGGATCATCTTGCTATCACATAAAAATCTCCACCTTCCTTCTGGTTTCAGGACAGTTTAGAAACTGGAGAATCTGTACCCATTGTACTGAGTTTCTACTTGTGAATTCCATAGAGTTTTGGGACCACAATGCTATCCTGTTGGGAGAGGTGTAGTTCACACAGAACCTGGATTGCCATTTGCAATGAGTTTGCTTCTCTGGAATAGATGTGGCTCCTGGGCATTGGCCTCGCAGACTGCAGCCCTGGAGTTCCCTCTAGCCAGTGCAAGTGGGATTTCTTTCTCAAGCCCCTGAGAATGAACTTCCATGTTCGCACTGAGGTAGGTATTCCTTGGTTCACCTGTTGACGTTAATTCAGGAACCCATGGTCTCCATGTTCCCAGGAGACGTGACTAATGGTGCTTTGCTGGGTTATGTGATGGAGAATCACGTTCGAAGTCCTGGAAAGAAGTTGTTCATCACTGAGGTGCTAGTGGTGAGCTCCCCAGTGCTTAGACACACACTAAGCCTGCCCTGGACGTGTCATCTGGAGGCCTAGCATTTGCCTTATTAGTGCTGCACTGACCCTCTACTCCCCTGGGCTCCCTGGGTGGGCTTGGTGGGAGACTGGAGGGAAAGTCATCCAAAATCGCTATTAATGAGGTTCTGTAGCTGCTGCCTCATTTTATTTGGCTCTGTGTTTGTAAACTGTATACGAGAGAGGACTGTGTTTCTTCCTCACAGGATCTCTGAGTTGAAATGGATTTCCAAGGCACACCATGTCTAACATACTTGCTCTTTTCCCCTTTGCTTCTTGGAAGCCCTACCTCTCTACCAGGTGCCACTCAAAGCTGTCTCCTTCTTTGGAATTCCCTGTGCCCAACCACTCATCAGCTGTTGGTGCTGTGCAACACACACACACACACACACACACACACACACACACAGACACAGATACATACACAGCCACAGCCACAGCCACACACACAGACATAGACACACACACACACTCTTCCCTGAAATTATTTTTATAATTACTATAATTATTTTTATAATTTCGTGGAAGGCCGTGTGGAACAGTGGATAGATAAATACTGATCTTAGAGCCAGGGAGACTTGAGTTTGAACTCTGCCTCACACCATTTCTCATAACAAGCTGGTAATGTCACCTCTTTAAAACTATTTCCTCATCTTAAAAATGTGCAAGTATGCCTGGAGTAAATATATTACAGGGTGGTTAAGATGTTCAAAAGAGAAAATGTATAGAGAAAGCTTTGATCAATTTAAAATGCTGCATAAAGACCAACCATTTTTGTTACTTATATTTTATATTAACCACAATTCTGTAGAGAAGGTAGCAATCTACATTTGTGAAGCGAGTTTCCTTCTCAGGAGATCTGAATTCCAAGGCAACTGTCGGTTCCGGTTCAAAAAATGGTTGTGTTTGGCACTCAGGTTTTTACCCTCCAAAGTGTGGGTCAGTTGTGGAAAGGGTGCTGGGTTAGAAATCCCTGGACTCAGCTTCTGATCTCTACTCTGCCACATTCTTGGTGTGACTGTTGGCAAATCACATAGCATTCTTATCTTCAAACGGAGGACTAGATAGCATCTTAGACCTTCCCCAGCCCTAAATCTAGGCTTCTATGATCCCCCAGGTGGAAATGAAATTTCTCAGAAGCAGGGAGACTTTTGTTTTTGTCTTTGCATCCTTAGCAGCTGGCACAGTGCTTGGAGTATAGTAGGCACTTAAATTCAGTTGAATTGAATCTGGTCCAACTGATTGGTTGGTTGTTGTCCCTCATTGTCTGAAGAGGACCAACATGACGTCACTGGGCTAGAGTCACGTTACTGTGTGTCTGACTGTGGCTGATCAGACCAGCACGAGCTCGGAATGCTCCACCACAGGCGGGGCACAAATAGTCTGTGTGAACATTTGGGGAGGATTCTCTAAATCTGCACATCTTGTGTTTCTCGTATTTCTTTTGAGATAAGCTCCAACGGTCCAAATGATACCTATACAAGGAACCACACCACAGCACCCCAACAAATGGTCAGCCCACCTCTTGAAGTCCTCCAGTTATGGGAAGTCCATTCATTCCTGAGACAGCTCCCTCTCACTTTGGAACACTTATTATAGTTAAGGAAGATTTTCCTCATATTCACCCAAAATCTACCTTTCTCCTCCTCACCCTCATCCTTTCCCCCTCCAACTCCTAGTTTTGCCCTCTAGGGCCAATCAGGAAAGGTCTCTTGTTTCCTCCACATACATGACAGCCCTTCACATGCTTATCAATAGCTTATACCCCTTCCCCAGCCCCATCTTTCCTTTTCTAGGGTAAATGTCTCTAGTTCCTTTAACTCATCTTCATATAGTTTCTTTTCTCTTCTGGAATCAGCAGACCCAGATTCAAAGCTCACTTACTTCTGGGACCTTGCCAAGTCACTTCTCAATGGGACTTAGTTTCTTCATCTGTAAAAGAGGGGGATTGGCCTGAGCCACCAGCATACTTTCTAACTCTAAATCCATGGGTTTATTATCTTATGATTTGGGTTCAAATCTTGAATGACTCAACCTCTGTGGCCTTGGTCCAGCCACTTACCTTCCATAGGGCTTGGTTTCCTCATGTGTAAAATGAGGTAGGGAGACTCCATGGGCTCTGACATCCCAGCTAACTCTTCTGGCTCTCTGATGGGACAGTCTACCAGGACTTTCCTGGGATTTTTCTCATTAATTTAAGGCATATTATTTAAGGCAATTAAGGCATGTACTCAGGTCCTAGTTCATAGCATGGTAAACTTATAAAGACCTGCAGTGATCGCTCTCTTATGATGCTAAGCTTATGAGTTCCTTTGAGAAAAAAAATGTAGAGTATCTGGACCTGGAGCCATAAAGACCCATGTCAGACACTTACTAGCTACAAGACCCTGGGCAAGTTATTGAACTGCTGTCTGCCTCAGTTTCCTTATCTGAAAAATGAGACTTTTAGACTGTCTCTTAAGTCCTTTCCACCTCTCCTTCTATGATCCTATATTTCAGTTCGTGATTTAATATAATAATGGAGACTCTGATGTGCATGCAATGTTCCTGAAGCATACCCAAACTACAGTGGGATGATTAAAGAAATCTTTATTGGGGCCCCCACTGAGGATCCACCAGCAGAGCAAGGCATACAGTGCAAAGCCAATGAAAGGGAGAGAGCTGGGTTAATGATTCCCCCCTAGCAACTGTCACATGGCCGGGGCCCTGCTGTCACAGCTGCTTTTCCTTTTGTGGGGATTGTGTGATTCACAGTTTGGAAATGAAGAGCTCATTTGCTCACTGCCTTTTGCTAGATCTCGGCACCCAAGTGAGTCATGGGACTTGGGAGAGAACCCATCTGAACCTCTGTCTTCTTTTCTCCCTCCTTCCTTCCCTTTCTGCCTCCAGACTTTGGCCTTGAGCCTGTGAAAATTGCCTCTGGCTAGGCTGTGTAAATCAAGCTTTTCAGTGCCCAGTCACTAAAATGGAAAAGAGCTAAAAAAATGTAAACAGAAATCTGAAAAAAACCCACCATTGGCTATGCCCTGGAGAAGCTGAGGTCCCATGGCTCCCCAGCTGGCATGCCTGGCCAAATCTCAGATTTCAAAGAGGAATGCAGCCCAGCAAATAGGAGCGGGACCTGGCTTGGGGGGGTGGCAGAGGGGGAGACTTTGATTTCGGTGCTTTGGGACAGATTCCTAACAAGCAGTTGGAGCCCTAGGCAAGCTTCAGGAAAGGTGCCTGGGGCAAGCAGCCTGAACCAAGGCTCTAAGGTGACTTTTCAAAACACTTTCAGACTCTGAAATTTTAGTTCATTTCATTCTTATTAACAAATAAGTATTAAATGACTGTTACTTTCCCAGTCTTGTTTTCCACTTTCCCTTACTCCCTTCACATCCTCTGAGATCCAGTAATGCTGGCCTCTCTGCTCCTTCTCACCCACGTTACCCCACCTCCCAACTTCAGGCATTTTCATTGCCCCCCTCCATGACTGGAATTCTCTCTCTCCTCATCTCAGGCTTGAGGTGCCATCAAGTCCCAGCTAAAAATCTCACCTTCCACCAGAAATGTTTCCTGATCCCCTCCTACCTCCACAAATAATCTCAGATTTTCCCCATCTAGGCTTATTTGTACATTGTTTCTTACAAATCATCTCATCTTGCTGCTTAGACTTATCCTCAGCACTTAGCACTATGCCTGGCACCAAGTAGGTGCTTAATAAGGGAGGGGAAGGGAATAAGCATTTATATAGCTCCTACTATATTCCAGGCACTTTTACAAATATCTCATTTGATTCTCACAACAACCCTGTGAGATAAGTGCTATTTCCTCATTTTTAAAGTTGAGGAAACCGAGGCAGACTGAGGTTAAGTGACTTACTAGCTGTATGTAGTGACATATAGCTGGTGAGAGTCTGAGGTTGAATTTGAATTCACATTTTCCTGACTCCAGGCCCAGCCTATTACTCTCCACATTACATAGCTGCCCCTAATAAGTGCTAATTGACTTGACTCTCTATGGGCTAAGCACCATGCTGGGGGCTGGAGATAAAAAGACAAAACAAAACAACAGTGAACATCCTTGAGCTCAAGGTGTTTATATTCTCTTGGAGAAAAAGGAACATTGGACACAGCAAATCAAAAACAAAATCAGATACAAAGTAGATATATACTTAATTTTTGGTGGTGAGATACTACCACCAGTGGGGACAGGGCTTCCTGTAGAACTTTGCCAGGAATTTCCTTGAGGCAAAGGTACCAGAATGCAAGATGGAATGTTGTGTTCTATTGCAGAGGCATGATGGGAAATGTTTAACAATCAGCTCTTTTGGGGGGGACGAATTTCAGGCCACACTTTGAAGTTTACTTGGCATTATTTACAAGATATCTTCTCTATCACTTTCTTCAGTCTAGACAACCAACAAAATGATAAATCAAGGCCAGATTCATTGCAATGACCAGGTTCTGAGATGTAAATGCTCACACTGAAAATTTAACAACCAGTTCGTCAGTTCTAGAACACCTCTGCAAATTTCAAGGAAAAGCAATGAGGTCAGTTCTTTGGGATTATGGAGAATGTGGAGGAGAGTACTATATAATTTAAAGTTGTATTGTAAAGGGCTTTGAAGGCTAAACAGAGGACTTTGCAGTTGTTCCTAGAGGAAAGAGGGATCCCCATCCCTTAGAGTTAGTAGGGGAGTGAGACAGTTCCACCTGTGTTTGAGGTCTATCAGCTTGGTGGCAGTGTAGACTATAGCAGGTACTGTTATCCAGTTTACAGATGCAGAGAAGGAGGCTCAGAAATGCTAAATAATTGGCCCAAGGTCATAAAGCTAGTAGATTTCAAAGGTGGGACTTGAATTTGCATCTCTCTTTCTTCAGGTCTAGCAATCTATCCAATATGCCTCGTGGTCTACACTTCCATGGATCAGCGTCCTCGTTTCTGAATTTGCCGCAGCAAGGCTAGCCTCACAAGGTTCATGGCCAGTAGAGGTGTGACTTCTGATGGATTAACATGACTTCTGGGTCCTCACTGTTTGAGATTCTCCATGGGAAGAATGGGGCCCATTTTTATCCCATTTCACTGGCTACATCTGCGTCTCATTTTTTCATTCAGTGACCCCATGGCATCTTCTCAACTCCACTTCCTACCTCCCTCCCTGGAACCTCATCAGTCCAAGCCTGAGGCAGTCCCCCTTCAGGTACCTCCACCCCACTCCCAATCTACCTGCTGATCCTGGTAGCCCAACTTGTGAACATGTCATTGTCTTCCCCAGTTTCCTCAACTCTAAAATAAGAATAATAATAACACTTACTTCCAGGGTTGTTGTGAAGATCACATAATACAAAATTTGTAAAGCTCAAGACCAAGTAGGTGGTAGATAAATGTTTTTTTCCCCTTTCCCGTCTTTCTTCAAACCTTCCTCTTCCTTTCTCTCCCCCTCCCCACCCCACCGCAAAACCTACTTGTCCTGGAGGGAGAAGTAGGAACAAGCTCTGATGTTTTCCAAACTAATCCTTTCTTATCTTATGAACTTCTCTCTGCATGTCTCTGTGGCAAAGAGTTAAGCCTCCTCCCACCTCCTTCAGCAATAGCGTCTTTTAAAGAGAATTCTGAAGAGAAGTAAGCTGAACCGAGCTGAAGCCAGACCAACTCCGAGGGAAGGGCTTTCAGCACTTAGACAGCATCTGGCACAGATCAGGTGCTCAGTAAATGTTCATTGACTCACTGGCTGATCCACTGACTGGTTGGGGATCAGTGGAAGAGAGGAACTTCTGCAAGAAAAGAGGCAAAAAAGTGAATTGGGAAACCTGAAGGCAGAGAAGGAATCTGTATGCGTTTGAAGTTTGTAAAAAATCCTACAGCACTGGCAGGACAATATGCAATACTTTGTACTAGAAAAGCCTCAAAGATGGTTATGGGCCATGGTTTTGTTGTTGTTGTTTTGGTGAAAGAGAGTGAGAAGTTAGTTCACACTGGCCTTAGAATCATAAGTCCTGAGTTCAAATCTTGGCTCTGACACCTAATAGCAATTTTGTGCTATATCACTTATTCAACTGGTTTTTGCCTCAGTTTCTTAATCTGTAAAATGGGAACTCACCTGCTTACACTAAGAGACGGGGGACATAGTGGAAAGAGGGCTAGACTTGGAGTCAGAAAGGGCCCAGACAAGCCGTCCTTCATTTGCCAGACTTCACTACCTTGGCTTTACCGCCTTTGCCTTCTGCCTCTGAAGCCCTATATTCCTGTGGTAAGTCCCTCCCAGAATTCCATTTTGAGAAAGGTTGCAGACCTGCAGTCCTTCCTTGTCTGGCCTTCTTCACCTTGTCCCCTGGGTGCATCCCCTCCCCAGCTTCCTGCTCTTCAGCTCCCGCTAAGTCTTGTTTTCTCTCACTAGAGTGTAAGCTTCTTGAGGGCTTTGTTGCTGTTGTTTGTATTAAGTCATGGCCAACTCTTCACGGCCACGTTTGGGGTTTTCTTGGCAAAGATGCTAGAGTGGTTTGCCATTTCATTCTCTAGCTCATTTTACAGATGAGCAAACTGAGGCAAATGGGGTTAAGAGATTTGCCTAGGGTCACACTGCTAGTGTCTGAGGCCAGATTCGAACTCAGGAAGATGAGTCTTCCTGACTCCATACTCAGTGCTCTATTGACTTTGTCACCTAGCTATGTTGTTTTCCATCATTAGAATGTAAGCTTCTTGAAGGTAGGGGCTGTCTTTTTGCTTATATTTGTATCTCAAACCTTTAGGTAACTGGTAACCCAGTGAATAGAGCACCAGGCTTGAAATTAAGAAAGCCTGAGTTCAAATTTGGCCTGACACCTCCTAGCTGTGTGACCGTGGGCAAGTTACTTAACCTCCATTTGCCTCAATTTTCTTGAATGTAAAATGTGATTATAATATTACCTGTGTCCCAGAGTTGTTATGAGGATTAGATAGGATAATACTTGTAAAAAAGTGCTTGTCATGTTGCCTGACACTTGATAAATGGAATCAAAATTTATTTTTTGAATCTATTATTACTTGATTTGTAGATTTGATGTCCTGACCCCACACCCAGCATTCTATCCATTGTACTACCTAGTCACCCCTAGGAGAACTATCATCCATATGAAATCCATTTAGACCTTCCTTTATCTTCCTTCCTTGACCTTCCCCCATTGTGCTTCCTCTGGAAGGTTAGGTGGAAATTACTTTGTCAATTTTGTAGCAGTACATAAATATGAATTATTAGTGGGTGCATATTGGTGCTTGGCTTGCCTTAATTTACCTAACATGTCATAAATGCTTGATTTTGTCTATTCTAGCATCTGATCCCAGGTTCTTTCCTATGCTGACTAAGCAAAGAGTAGGGAAGATTAAGAGAGTGATGACTTGTAAATTAGGTATATTAAGAAAAGGAGAGAAAAAATCTCACCTGAGAGACTAATTTATTCTCTTTGATCAAGACATCAACCTAGCTTTAAGATGAATTCTCTTTGAAAGCTTTTTTTTTTCGTAGAAGTTTTGTGTTATCCCTATTCCTCAAAGAATGGAGAAAAGAGAGTGAGGCATGTTGCTTGTGAAGCCCAGCTTCATGCATTGGGGCCTAGAGTCTACGGGACCTGGCTCCACATCTCGTCTTTGCCATTTCCCACCTGAGTAACCTCGAACAAGTCTCTTCTCCTCTCTAGCCTCAGTTTCCTCATCCGTAAATGAGGAAGTCGGATTAGATTGCCTAGTTCTAGATCTAGGATCCAGCATTTCCCAAGGCAGCCCGTTGCAGTTAGGGACAGCTCCAGCTGTTTGGAGGTTCTTCCTGACATCCAGCCTAAATATGCCCCCCCATTTACTTTCCTGGTTCTGCCTTTGGGACCAAAGGGAATAAATCTCTTCTATCACACAAATGCTTTTTTTGGAACACTCCTACATAGCTATGATGACCAGGCTTCTTCAGGCTATACGTGCCCAGGGCCTTCAACATGTGGTATCTATCCAAGCCCCTTCACCATTCTGATTTCCATCTTCTAGACCTAGCTAGTTTAACAAAGTCTTTCTTAAAGTGAGGTGCCCAGATCTGAATAGAATTCTCTAAGTGAGGTATGATCGTCTCTCTGTTCCTGGAAACCATTGCCCTCTTCTTGCAGCCTAAGTTTGCCTGTTTTTGACTGCCATTTTATACCATTGACTCATTTTGAATTTGCCGTTAAAACCCCCATATCCTTTTCAGAACTGTTTCTGCCTGTCCGTATCTTTCTCATTTAATACTCACAAAGTTGACTGTTTGTACCTAAGTGCAAGACTTTACATTTATCTTGAATGAATTTCACTGTATTAGATTCATCCCAGTGTTCTAGGCTCTCAGGATCCTTTTGGTTCTAGACTGTCCTCCAGTGTGTTAGCTCTTTCTTCTTGCTTTGTGTTATTTACAAAGAAGGTTCAAAGTTATTATGCCCATCTGCTCCCCAACTCAAAGTCTTAAAGGTATGGGGACAGGGTTGATTCGAGAAATTGAATTCAGCCAAAAGCTGAATGGGGATAAAAAGACTCCCAGTTGAGGAATTAGATGGAGAAGTCATAAGTCAGCCACCCATCATGATAGTGGCTGAGTCACTCACTCATGCTGATAATGTCCAGTCAGCTACAAATGAAGCACTGACGAGAATCTAAGAGCTATTGTACCGGGAGCCAAATGGGATCCAGTCCGGGAAGAGCAGATCTGTCAAGAACGGGACCAGCATCTTAGGATGATTACAATCTAGCCCTTGGAAATTCTTATAATAAATAGAATTTTCACACCAGTGTCTAAGGAGCCCTGGTGGTTTACTCTAACCCTCTACCCCCCACCCCACCTCCTTACTCCCATACTCGTGTAACCCTGTCTCCTACTCTTTGATGCCTATTCTAGCATGTGGTGCCTTCCTTTCTATTCTCACACTTCCCTTTTGTACCTCCCTAGGGACTATAATTTTTAAGAATGAGGAATGGACACCTTCAAATGACAACAAGAACAAGAAAATACCTGATTTTGAATTAAGGGAAGTTGAATATTTGGTTTACAACTTAAGACCTATCATCCTCTACCTTTCTTAACCAGGAAGCACGATAAGCAAATTTGTGCTGTAGAAGTTTGTGGGATTATAGAATTTTTAGATGGAAGGGACATTAGAGATTACTTAGCTCAACCCCTTTATTTAGAAAATAACTGACTGAGAAAACTGAGGCCCCCAGAGGGGAAGTGATTAGCCCAAGCTCATACCTGTTAGCAATGGGCTGCTCCAAGCTAGAAATACACTCAGAATTTCTGAATCCAAGTCCATTGCTCTTACCATTGCCACCACCCACCAGGATAATCACTTCTGGATTTATCAGAAGGATGCCTTGATTGGAGGTCACAACCAAGGTCACTGAGCCTGGATTCCTGCTTTGAAATACAATCTAATCAACTGATCATTCACCACCCATTTGTTTAGGGCATTCTATGTGCCAAGCTTTGTGCTAAGTGTGAGGGCACAAAGAAATCCCTCCCCTGAAAGAACTTACATTCTAATGGGGGAGAGAACATGGATATAGACCATGAATATAGATTAGAAGGAAAGCAACCTTAGTGGGAAGGCAGTGATTAAATTAAGTGAGATATAAACAGCACCATTTATTCCTGGACATTAATGGCAGCTAGATGGTACAATGGATAGAGCTCTGGGCCTGGAGTCAGGAAGACCTGAATTCAAATCTAGCCTCAGACACTTATTCGCTGGGTGATTCTGGGCAAATCACTTAATCTTTTTGGCTCAGTTTCCTCAACTGAAACAGACAAACAAAATGGCCTACCTTGAAGGGTTGTTGGGAGGATCACATGAGATGTTAGGACAGTGCTTGACCTATGGTTGGTCCTATAAAAACACTTATTCCCTTTCCTTCACCTATTTATATTTTTTACTGAAGGCAAAAATCACTTCTATTTCAAAGGACTTCTCTACTAGATCTGGAGGACCTTTCTCTAGATGGGAAGGACCTCACATTTAACTTCTGAGGAAACTGAGGCTCATTTGGCTATTGGTCAAGGGATGTAAACTCCTTGATGGAAGTAGATGGTTTTGCTTTTGTGTCTGTATCCTCAAAGCCTAGCATACAATACATACTTAACAAAGGTTGATTGATTGATTGAAAGGCAAAGGTAAACACATCCATACCCCTTTATCTCATCTACATAATGAATGAGCCACAAAGGACAATCCACTCCTGATTTAGGCACAGTAAATGTGGCATCCCTGACTAATATTTCATGCCAAGAAGACCCACCCCCTTTCCCCTAAGTCAAAAGGAGAGGCGAGTTTGGACCTTGTGGTTTACCCCTGTATCCTGGTCACAATGAATTTTCATGTTAGCCCAACTATAATGGCAACTTGCTACAATGACTGGACAGCCTTGGAGCCAGAAAGAATTGGGTTCAAATCCTGCCTTTAACATTTATTAGCTATGTGACCTTTCTCTGTTTCTGGCAACTCCCCAGGATTGGTTGATGAAATGCTAGGTCTGCCCAAGTAGAGAGAATTCCCGTTATGAAGAAGTCTCAGATCCTACCAGAACAAATGAACTATTCACCCCTGACAGAAGAGGAGAAAAAGGACTGTGTGGGACCTTGGGTTAGGTGTATCTAGGGAGCAGCTACGTAAAAGAGTCTTCTCAATTTCAGGAGAGCCAGGAATCCTGGATTCCCAAATCTAATTCTTCCCCTTGCCTGATCTGAAGATAAAACTACTTTGAAGCATTCTGGAGTAAGAAACTCAAGGAAACTAACTGTATTTCAAGTCAGAAAATCTTATTTTTGATCCCCCCTCTGCCTCTTATTAGCTTTGTGGTCTTGGAGAAGTTCCTTTCCCTTTCTGGATCTATTAATCTTCATCTGTAAAATGAGGAAATGAGGGGATTCAACCTGCTAATGAATGAAAGAAAGAAAATCATGTACTAATCCCCTCTATGTGCCAAACACTATGCTGAATTCTAGAGGTACAAATAAAAAATCTAGAGTCTCTGCCTCAAATTGTTATAGAAAGAAGCAACATATAGAGGAGAGGGGGGCCAGGGAAGGGAGTTTTAGTTGGGGAAATCACAGGGGTAGGGGGTAGAACCACAGAAGAGTTCATTTACAGAGTCTTTAAAGGAGCACTGATAATAATTTGATGATTGTTCCCAGAGTAAAAAAAAATCACTCAACTAGTATTTGTAAAGTTCTTATTATATGCCAGGCACTGTGCCAGGGACTGCAGAGAAAGGCAAAAACAGTTCCTGCTCTCCAAGAGCTTATGTTCTAATGGGAGAGACAATATATAAGTAACTAGGTACATATAAGATACAGTAGAATAAATGGAAGATGATCTCAGAAAGTAAGGCACCAGCAATTGGGAGGACCCGGGGAAGGCTTCTTGCACAAGGTAGGATTTGATGTGAGAGCTAAAAGAAGGCTGGAAAATGAAAAGGTAGAGGTGAGGAGATGGAGCAATCCAGGTGCATGGGAGACAGCTGATGCAAAGGCATGGAGATGAGAGATGGAGGGTTGCATTTGAGGAACAGAAAGTGGACAATGGAGATGTTCTAGTTGGAGAGGAGGAAAGTGTCAGAAGAATGGGAAGGTAGGAAGAGGTCAGGCTATGAAAAGCTTCAGAAGCCAAACAGAAGATTTTCTATGTGATCCAGAGGGAATAAGGATTATATATAATAATAGGTGACATGATGGGACCTATGCTTGGGAAATACACTTTGGCAGTGAGTGAAGGACACACTGGATCAAGGAGAGGCTTGAGGGAGGGAGACCAAAGGAGACTACTGTAATGACCCAAGCAGAAGGTGATGAGGGCCTGAACTAGGGTGATGCCTACATGAATGGAGAAAATGGGATATGGGTGAAATAAATTAGGAAGAGAGAAATAAGATCTGTGAACAGACTGTGTATGTGATGTGAGTGAATGTGATGAGCTGAGGTTGGCACTGCCAAGGTTGGGAGCCCAAATGAGATGACAGTCATAGGGAGTTGAAAATAGGGTAGGGTTTTTGGGGTAGAGAAGATGTTCTGTTTTGAACATGTTGAGTTTGAGATGCCTATAGGAATCTAGTTTGGCATGTCCAAAAGGCTGTGGAGGATGGGAGACAAATGCTCTGGGCTAAGGCTTGAGTGGGATTTATAGAGCTGAGAATCATCTCCATGGAGATGAAGACTGAACACATGGGAGCTGCTGAACCTGCCAAACATAGAGCAAAAAGAGAAGAGGACCCATGGACAATGACTGTGTGCAATGGGGGGTGTAGGGGTGGGTGGGTGGGGTGGGGGAGTGAGGTAGGAGGATGGCCAGAAGATTGCTGGGTTGAACAACTCAATGCGAGGGAGACATCATAATCTGGTCTGGGATTGGCTATATAGAATGGGTTGTTCAAGTCCATATTCTGTCTCACTTATTGCCCAATTAGCATAGCTCAACCTTATGACAAGAGTTTCCACATTAGTTGGATTAAATCTCCCAGGGCATGATCTCTGGAGGCCCAGTGGTGTGGAGGGTCTAACATCACGGTAGATGACAAGAAAATGGCCAGGTAGACAACTGGCTGGCCTCAAAGGTCCTTTCAAGCTCCGACATTATATGACTTTATGATCTTTAATCTTGAGTAGGTACTAAGGAGTAATGGAGGTGTTACTATCATTTTGTCTTGAAACTACTTACCCTCCCTAAATCTTAGTTTCTTCATCTGTAAAATGGGCAAGGTAACACTTTACTATTTATTTTAAAAGGTTGCCATAGGGAAAATAGCTTTTAATCATAAACCATTATAGCAAGGGTGAATTATGCACATAGTTTGGCATCAGTTTCCAAACTTTCCACCAGGCATGCTCATATACTGCATTGCCTGCCATGTTTGTCCATCAGAGAGACATCGTGGCATAGTAGATAGCCATTCCTGAAGTTCGGAAGTCCTGGACTCAAGTTCCGTTTGGATACATGTTAGCTGTGTGACATTAGGTTAGTTATTTAACCTCTCTGAATCCTTAAGCACCTCTCTACAATTCTGAGTTTCAGAGGGATTGCTGCTCTGCCTCACAGACTTGGACCACTGGAACAAATGCCTATATCTAGTAGCTGGAATTATGTAACTCTTCTCCTCAGTTACTGTGGATAATTGAGAGTTGATAGTATTACAATTTTCTTTAACTCAGATTTAATTTCTTTCCTGTGGTTATTAGAGTTTCCACTCCCTGCCATTTGCTTCCTTCAGGGGCTCCTTTGGCCTGGCTGTCATTTGTGATTTACAGTGGCTGAGATGATATTAATGCTGTTTGTTTTCACCTCTGGGCTCTGGGCTCCGTAAGTCCGTTGTTTGGTCAGGGTTGGGATGTAGGCTGCGTTGGCTCAGGCCCTTTGGCGAAGGAGACCTTCCTGGGCATGGATGACCATTGTGAACCTGTTGGCCAAATGCCCAGGTTCCAGGCCAAATGCCCTTTCTTCCCCATGAGAGTCAAACTTTGATAGAGACAAACAGAAGGAACTTTTCTGAGCTCCCAAGGCTTTGTGGTCTAGCTCCACCCAAATGATCAAGGTGCTCCACTGTTTGCTACAGAGACTTTATGGACCGGCCTTAGAACACATCAAAGAATGATCGCCACCTCATCTGGGATAGCCTCAGAGTGAACTCAACACAGAGCAGAGCTGGGACAGTCAAGGGAGTCTGCTGTAGTCTTGCCTGCTTCAGGGCCTTCACTCCTATTTTCTCCACTGGCGCTGACTTGTCTGCCTTCAAATATGGGGAAGCTTCTGCTACCTGAGAAAACCCAGCAAACCACACAAAACTCTTCTTTCTGCTGCTGTCCTTTTGGTGACCAACTTCTCTCCTTCCTTTCAAATGCCCTTATTGTGTGCCCCTTAGGGGCCTTTGAATCTAACCCACTCATTTTAGGTGTGAGGAAACTGAGGCCCTGGAGAGGTTAAGAGCTTTACTTGGGGTCACATAGCTAGTCAGATTTGAACTCATTTCCCTTACTCCAAGTCCAGTCCATTTTCACCAATGCTTGATGCCTCACTCGATGTAGTATAGACCAGTGGTATCAAACTCAAAGAGAAATGGGAGTCACTAACCTGGACGTGACATTCTTTGCCAGCCACATATTGACTTAGTTTTAAAATGTAATGTTACATGTTTTATTATAATTTATTTGGTTTATTAAATATTAACCAATTGCATTTTAATCTGGTTCTGGCTATATCCTTTAGTGTTGCAGGTAGGCCATGTGTTTTATGCCTCTGGTCTAGATCCAGGCTTCATCCCATTTGTTATGACTTATTCCCCTCCCAGAGCACCTGCAATGTTGATTCTGTCCCTCCCATTCTGCTGAAATTACTGTCCAAGGCCACCAAAGGCCTCCTTATTGACAAACCCCATTGTCATAATTCCATCCCCTCCCCTTCCCCTAACCCTAACCCTAAATGTGGACCTCCTGCTCTAACCCTCTGATGCTAACCGTCCCCCTCCCCTTCCCCTCACTCCCCTCCTCTTTCCTCTGCTGTTCTCCTCCCCTCCTCCATCTACATAAAGGTCTGATTCCACTAATCATTTGCATAGTAGCTCAAACCCTCTTTCTTGTTTTTTCTGATGTGGGCTGGTTTACCCCTACATGAGGAGCCTGGTGGCCCCCAGCTCCTGTGGACTCTCCAGTCTGGTGTCAGACTCAATGTAGGGACTTGATTGGCTTAGCCCACTGTAGCTCAGAAGTCCTGAGCTTTCACTCCAACAGTGTCAGCCTTCCCAGAAACAGGGTGCACAAGTATAGCCCACCAAGCCCAGTCACCAGCCTTCTCTTCATCTCTTCTCATTTCTTTTCTTATTCTGGGAATCCCCTTCCCTTTTCTACCACCTAGTCCTACCCAACCCCTAAGACCCAGATCCAGTGCTTCTCTCTTTCCTCTCTCTGTCTCTCTCTCTCTCCCAGTCTTTTGGTGAGGCAATTGGGGTTAAGTGACTTGCCCAGAGTCACACAGCTAGTGAGTGGTATGTGTCTGATTTGAACTCAGGTCCTCCTGACTCTAGGTGCAGTACTCTATCCACTGCCTGCCCCTCAGTGCTTCTCTCTTAATGACATTTTCCTTGATTCCTGGCCCCCCTTCCTACTAAGGCAGTACGTCCTCTCCCTCCTAAAATCTCACAGCAATTTCTATGTAGGTGCTTTTCAGGATCTGGAGAGGCAGAGTATAGTGATGTGGGTGCTGGATTTCCCATTAAGAGGACCTGGGTTACAACTTCATATCTGATAGTTTCTAGCTTATGACTATAGTCAAGTAACTCAGTACATTCAATAATCAATTACAAAATATTTATTAAGTATTTGCTCAGTCCCAGGAAGTGTTCAGGGAATACAAAGAAACAAATATTGCCTCTACCTTCAAGAAGCCTATGTTCTAATGGGGCAAACATCATTTACATAAATAGGTATATATACAGTGTATATGTCTATATACATTACATGATATAATATAAATATTATAGTGTTGTATATAATATGACATATAAGATAGTAAACTTTGTTGGGAAAGGGGGGAAGATGGAGGGGGGAATCAGGAAAAGCCTTCTGAAGCAGGTAGCATTTGAGCTGAGTCTCGAAGAACACCCAAGATTCTGAGAAGGTGAAATGAGGAATGTGAGCATTTTTGACTTGGGGGGAGTCAGTGCAGAGACATAGAGGAGGAGATGGGGCATCAAGGTTGAAGGCAGCAAGTGAGCCACCATCGATGAAGAGTATGGACTTTGCATTTGCGTGTGTGTGTGTGTGTGTATATGTACATACATACATATATACGTTATCTCTCATAATAGAATGCAAACTCCCTGAGGGCAGGAATGCTTCATTTTTGTCTTGGTATCCTGGGCCTGGCACATAATAGACACTTAATAAATGTTTGTAGATTGACTGAAACCATTTTGAGCCTCAGGCAACTCCGTAAAACTTAGCTCCTAGTTGTAGGATGGGTAGAGAGTGATGAAGCCCCAGGTATTTGGTATATGAAGTACAATTTTCATCTGAGTCTTTAAGGATTGACAAGTACCTTATATACATGATGTCATTTCATCTTCCCCAGAGGTAGATACTATAGATATTCCTCATAGATAAAGAAACTGAAAGCAAACTGAAGTAAAACAAGTCTAATGTCTTGCCCAGGGTCACATTTTGTTTGAATCGTTTTTTCAGTCATGTCTTTGTGACCCCATTTGGGGTTTTCATGGCAGAGATACTGGAGTGGTTTGCCATTTCCTTCTCAATGTAATTTTATAGATGAGGAAACTGAGGCAAGCAGGAAGTGACTTGCTCAGGGTCACATAGCTTGCAAGTGTCTGAGGCCAGATTTGAATGCAGGAATATGAGTCTTTCTGGTTCTAAGCCCACTGCTCTGTCCACTGTGCCACCTAGCTTGTCTAAGGTGCTCAGGGTCACATAGCTACTAAACATCTGGGGCAGGATTGGAACCCAGGTCCACCTGATCCAGTGCTGTTACCTTGCCATGATACTGTCTCTGGATGTCTCCAGAGGATTGGGTTCAATCTATATCTGCTTACAAGTCTCTAAGTCCCTTGGGGCTAGGGGCAGTTTTTTTTTTTATATTAGTACTGTGACTTCTTTGTGCTTAATAAAGTTTGAATGAATGACTAATTCAATATATGTCAAACTAACTGGCCATTATATAGTACATCAATGTCACTATATGTAAAGAACCCCAATTCATTCTTCCAAGTTTTGCATAATATTCTCATTCAGGAGGAAAAACAATCTTTCAAAAATTTCCAAACAAGTCTCTTGAGTTTTATTTTTAATATTGGAAAAGGTTTTTATGAAGTCACTCTAATGGTTATTTTTGTGAGCATATATTCAAGCTATTAGCAAAAACACAGAAAAGCTTACTTTTTTTTTTTTTAAGTATGCCTTTAGGCCAAGTGAAACTGTTTTGATTGGCTAAGCCAGCACATTTTGTGTTATCAGAATAAAAGTAAGACTTGCCTGTCAGAGGGCTAAGTGCTTTTAGTGCTAAATGCAGATTTGCAGCTGATGAGAGCTTTAAAATATTCAGAAAGTCTGCTTTAACCTATTTAAGACATTTGGTCCTTTTAAAATAAAAGCAGGGGAAAATGAGAACAGAATGTGAAACCTGGGTGCTCGGAGAAGATTGGTTTTATTGAGGGACGAGAGATTGAGTGACCTCTATTTGCCTTAAAAAAATTACAGTAAGCTACACAGAACTTAGTTCTCTGGTGGGACTTAGGTGCTGGTGACCTTCTCTACTGACTGGGAATCAGGAGAGAATGGGGCTCAAATTGAAATTCTTTATTGTCTGCATAACAACGGTCAAGTTATTTAAGTAAATGAGAACCTGGAACCTTGAGAACAGAACTTCCAGAGAGGGATGTAACCATGGTCTTCAAGTATTTGAAGGACTACGGGCAGGGGCTGTTCTGTTTATCCCAGAAGGGCGATGGCAGAGTGTGTAAAGAAAAGAATTTAGACCAGGTGTCAGGAGAAAAAATCCTAACGGGTAGGACCTTTCCTAAAGCGGAACAAGCTATCTACCAAGTTCACTTGTTCTTCAGTCATTTTCAGTTGTGTCCAACTCTTCATGACCCTATTTGGGGTTTTCTTGGCAAAGATACTAGAATGGTTTTGCCATTTCCTTCTCTAGCTCATTTTATAGATGAAGGAACAGATGAACAGGGTGAAGTGACTTGCCCAGGGTCACACAGCTAGTTAGTATCTGAAGCAGGATATGAACTCAGGAAGATGAGTCTGCCAGATTCTGGGCCCTCAATCTGTGCACTTCACCATGACAGCATAGATTTTGAACTGGAAAGGATCTCAAAGACCACCCAGTACAATCCCCCAATTTTACAGATGAGGACACTGAGGTTCATGGTTGGTAAGTGACTTGCCCAAGTGGACCAAAAGCATCACACAGAAGTGGAAGTCTTCAAGAGAGTGCATTGTTGTTTGTGTGCCATTTTAGATGAAGTTTGTACCAGAAAGTTACTGAGAGCTCTTCCAGCTCTATAATTCTGTGATTGTATGTATTCCATTGCTTAATCTATAGAACAGGAATACCCCAAAGTACCTCATGGGCTGGCTGGGAGGAGCAGATGAGATAATGCACAGAAAACCTTCGGTGTATCTGAAGGTGCTGAACAGATAGAGGCTATTCTCCCAATGGAAAGGAACCTTCCCTCCTCCTTCATAGTATTTTGTAAACAAGTCTGTGCTCTAGCTGCCATTGTCCTTGGCTGCCCCATCTCTTCACTTAGCAAAAGATCAAGCATCTGTTGCTTAGCACTCTGGCTTCTTTAGCCTCCGTGTTCTGGCTACTGTTTAGCGTCAGTTACCCCTTCGTGAAAAGGAGTCCTGGTAAAGGAAAGCGTGTCTTCACTTTCATCCATGTCTGGTGGCTCAGTGATAGCCAGAAGTTTAAAGAGGGCAGGCCAAAGCTGCTGAGGCCCTAAGCAGCTCTTGTTTATTTCAGGGGGTGTCCACTTAGGCTTCTGCTCTCACCAGCCAAGGTTCTGGCTGTGTGCGTGTGTGTGCACACGCACATACACACACGCACATGCACACACAGACAGACATTCCCACTCACGCAGACACACATACCCACATACGCACTCATATTCACCCTCATATATACATTCATACTCACATGGACATATACTCATATACACATTCACATGTATACACACATGCTAACACATATATACATACTCATACTCTCTCACATAAACACACACATACATACATACACACATGTACACGCACATGCACACCAGGTCCTACTTTGCCTACCTCTAGCATGGTTCTTTTACAACTGGCAAACATTCGCCATTGCTTATTTAGATGCTTCCAATTCCCGAGGATTGCAATAAGAAGAACTTTGCCGTCTCTCTGCTGTGAGAGGATGCTCACAGTATAAATGGGCAGGCCATCTGTCTTTGGACTCTTCCATTTCTCCTTCCTCAGTCATATTTGTTCCTTCTCTCCTCCCCACATGTACTTTGCATTGCCATCACCAAATTGCTTAGCACCTGGGGTCTTAGTTTGGAAGCTCTGGTCCATCTCTTCATTGGACTGCTCAGTTCCTTTGTCTTCTGCAGCAGTGATTGATGTAGGCTGCCGTTCCTTCACGGTGGTGTTCACTAATGCTCATTAAGAACACTGTAAGGAGAAAGGAGTACGCAGATTCAAATAATCCCACAGTTCTGTGACCATCTGCAAACCTTCATTTACCTGTGAGGAAATCTGCTTCAGCACTTGAATATTCTTCCTATGGAGAAGCAGGGTGGCATGGTGGATAGAGAGAGGGCTGCCCTTAGAGTCAGGGAGACTTGGACTTAAGTGCTCCTCTGACATATCATCTCTGTGACCATGGACAAGTCTTTTCTTCTCAGTGTCACCAGGAAACTCTCTAAGACAATGCAGGGGACTTATCCATCTGCATGGTAGAGGGAGTTTTGACACTTGGAGGTCCCTATGCTTATTGAAATGCCTGGTCAGGCAAAAACAAACAACACCCCTCTTCCTATAAGCTCCTTTGCCATAGATCAATACATTGACAAACCAATAGACAATTAAACTAGATAATTCTTGATATTCTTTCTAAAAGAAAGCCTGCAGAGTTCAAATAGTTGCAGCTGAAGTGAAAGGATGGTTTGCAGGGTCACTTGGGGAAAGGCGGTTTTATTGAGCTCACCAAGATAAAATCATTGACTAGAATACTTGGCTATCTCTTCTTGCAGTGCTCGTGATGAGTGTTATGGGCAGAGCCATAACTAGGGTGGGACAGCTGAGGCTTTGTCCCCAGTCAGTGCCAACACGTATTGTCCATTAGCATTGAGAAGCAAAAGAGTAGTAAGCCTAGTTAGCAGGAATAAGAAGCTAAAGTAGGAAGATATGATAATTACTTACTTATGTAGCTATGAATATATTTGATTTATATAGTGGCTTATGTGTCAGGCACTGTGTTAAGTGCTTTTCAATTATTATCTCATTTGATCCTCATAACAACACTGGGAGGTAGGTGCCATTATTATCTCAATTTTAGAGATGAGGAAACTGAGGCAGACAACAGCTGTGTGACTTGCCCAGGGTCATACAGCCGGTAAGTATCTGAGGCTGGATTAAAAGTCAGGTCTTCCTTCCTGATGTATCACCTAGCTGCCCTGATCAGATGGTGAGGTGGATGAGTTCTCTGATATGTTACAGGGGCGTTCCCTTCTTGTATGGGTTGGCCTAGGTGACTGCTGAGTTTCCTCTCAGCTCTCAAATTCTGTGATTCTGTGAGTTCTTTCCCTTTCTGACCAGCTACATATCCTAAAGGAGCCTTAGGCTTGGGTTCCTAGGTGCTCTGGCTCCCCTCAAGTACGGAGGAGTTTCCTGTTTGTCCTTTGCCACAAGCCTGGCTTCTGGGGCTTGGTCCAAATGTAGAAGCTCCTTGTCAGAGCTTTCGTGGAAGCACGTATAGCTAGCTGGAAAACAGGCAAACAATTTAATATGACTTTTATAACCTCCTGAATCCTCAAGCTGAAGAATGGAAGACCTCGAGAGTTACTGCTTCCATTGGTTTAATTCACAGCACAATTGTTATGCCTGCCACTTGCAACACTTAAATTCACTGCCCCAGCAAAGCGCAGGCTCCCTTACGCTCCTGAAAATCACAGAGTGTAAGCTGCATGCAAATTAGACCTCCCTCTCCTGAGACACTGTTTCCTCCTGTTCTGTTATTCCAATATTTCAAGCCTTCTAATCCTGCTGTGAACAGCGAGGAACAAAATATTGTTTACTATTCTCCCTTGCTTGAAGAAAAACTTTTTTTGGCCCTTTGGAAAAATAGGCCCATAATGCTCATTTGGTTTGGGAGCCCCTTTTGTGTTTTTGGAGCTCGTCTCCTGCAAAGCCTTTGACAGAAATTCAATAAGCATCATAAATGAGGCAGTCCATTAAGTATTTTACTTCAAAGGTTGTTTTGGGGACAACTCTCTCATCTGGCATTTTGAAAGACTGGGGCAGCCCACTTAGTGGAAAAAAAAAAGCACTAGTATAACTTGAAATTTATTTCTGGATCCCAAGTGATCCAGTTAGTGATCCTTTCTGCTCCTTTGTCAAGTAAATGGACACTTTTCCCATACCTCAGTGATTCACTGATCTTGGGTCTTTGTGAGGGTAGGTACTCTCTCCACCAAGGCAGATAGCCATCCTTCAATAACTTAATAAGCTTTTTTTTTTGAGGATTGCCATGGCTTGAGCTTGGGGGATGATTACCTTTAGCCAAGTTGATAACAAGCCTCCTTAAGAGCGCTTTGCATGATTCTTTGGACAATAGGCACACCATGCCGTATCTATAGCCTTTAAACTTTCATATATCCTGCCAGAATAGCTGCCAACCCTAGGCATTTGAGCATTTTGATGTGGGCATTTACTATACTGATGTAGATGAACCCTCCTCATCCCACACACCATGCCTTGGTGGGCAGGCTTCAAACATTGCAATGGCCAACAGACCCTATCCTGCAGGCAGCCTGCAGACTTTAACTACTTAGTGTTCCAGTTCTGGATAACTCCCACTGGACCTGTGTTCAAACCCTCTCCAGCTTGCTAGAGCTTATGAAACTGTTGTTTTGCTAGCATAGCCCTTCAAGGATCCAGTCACCTCCTCACTAAAAGAAAGCATTTGAGAAAGACTGTATTTTTTATGTTTTGCTGATATCCTTATTTTTTTTAATATCGTAATCACTTCCCAAACAAAAGCCTAAAAACAAACAAAAACAAAGCTGATTCAGTAACTAGATCTGATAAGATATGCAACATTCTGCACTCATAGACTACCACCTTTCTCCAGACAGTAGGAAAATGCATTATCAGTGATCTTCAAGAAACAAGACATGTCTTTGCATTTAATCTGAACTCTGATGTCTTCTTAGCATTGCGTTCATTAATATTATTGGTCTCCTGATCCTACCGTCTGTATTTTGTATTAATTCATATGTCCTCCTATGTTTTTTTTGAATTTTTAATGTGCGTGTATTTTATAGAACAATGCTATCTGAAAAATTCTTTTTTGAGATTGGTTCTCCCTATTTCACCCAATTCAAAATGAAAGAACTACTAATGAGGCCTAATCCCAGCACTGCTTGGCACAGGAACTTAGACCCAATCCTTTCTGGACCTGGCTTGGTTCTTCCTTCTGTAAGTAGCTTGGTGGTCCTTGGTCCCAAGGACTTATCATATTGGAATGGGACTTGGGAGGGATGCCCAATCAGCTCTAGCCCGGTGTAGCTCACAGCTCCTGAACTCGGCTGACCCACTAGCCTCTTCCTCCCTCAGCAGCAGGGATCCAGGCAGTTGTACATCACCTGACAGCAAAACAGTACTCAACAGTCTGTTCATTTCTCCAACCAAATTGCTGCAAAAGGACTGCTATGAATATTTTGGCCCATTTGGCACTTTTTTTTTGGGTTGCTGTTGATCTCCTTGGAGTATATTCTCTGGAGTGATATTGATGGCTCAAAAGAATATTAATGCTTTAGTAACTTTCTTACACAATTCCCAGTTGATTTACAAATGAGTATAATTCATAGGTATGTTAATATGCTTATTTTTCTATAACCTTTCTAACTACTTTGGTATTTTATTATGTTTGCCAGTTTGGTTAGTAAAGGGCAATGCTCTGAAATTGTTTTCTTCTTATTTCAAGACACACACACACACACATATATATATATATATATATACACACACACATATAAGTACACACATGTGTATATGTGTGCATACAGACACACACACATATACTTATATACACTTATATATGCTTATATATATACTTTATATATATATATATATACTTGTTTTCATTTTGTTATTCTGCATTTCATCTTTTAAAAATTTGTGTTCGTTATCTCTCAACTGTATCTAGTTGGACATGTCTTTTAGTCTTATATATTTGTTTCAATTGCCTATATATTTTGGATGGCAGACTTTTATCAGAGAAGTTCAATATTTTTCCCAACCTGGATTTTATTCTTATTCTAATTTCATTAATTTTGGCCATTGAAAACCTTTTCAGTTTTAGGCACATAATCACACTTGCCTTTTTTGTTTGTTTGCTTTTGTATCTGAGTTCTATTCTGTCTCTTATTTGGCTATCACCCAAAGCATAGTTAGAAACAGAACTTCCTTCTTCCTCCTCTAACTTTGTTTTATGATGTGATCTTTTACTCTTAGTTGACTTGTATTGGGCACTTAGTGCAGCATATGCTGGTGGGAAGCATAAGATACTGCTCAAGTCCTATTTTGTGCTGTCTAGTTTTCTCAAATATTCTTGTTAAATAGGAGAGAGTCCTTCCATCAATGCGTTTTGTTACTAGGTTTGTCAAATACTGAGCTATTCTGGGGCTTTCTTGTCCAGGATGATCCACAGATCTATTTTTCAAACCAGTACCAAATGTTTCTATGATTATTGCTTTATAATACAGCGTGAAGCCTGGTAAAGCTAGTTTACCTTTAATATCATTATCATTTTCATTGCTTCCCTTGAAATGCTTGAAATATTGTGTTACAACTGAACTTTATTTATGTTCTTCTTGGTTTAGTAAAATGACATCTTGTCTGTCTTTATATTGATTTAGTTAATGTCTTTTTAAATAAATAAATATATATTGGTATAGTTCAACCAGCAGCAATGAATGACTCTCATTAGAACCATGTAAATTTTCCTTTAATTCTACTTGTATATACCCTGAGTATGGGATAGATTGACTCACACATTTTGCCTAATTTATAGTTATTTTGGCTGGAGTTTTTTTCTTTGTCATGTCCTCCTGGATTAGGTAGTTCTATAAAGAAGCAATAGTGGTCTTGATGGATTGATTTTTTTATTCTATTACTTCACTGAAAGCTTTAATTATCTTAATTAGTTTGTTCATTGGTTCTCTGAGGTTTTCTTAGTAAAGAGTTTTCTCAACTACAATTCAGGATGATTTTGTCTCTTCTTTGCTGATAGTTAGATTGTGATTTTTTTTCTCTCTCTCTCATCTTTCTACTACAGCTATCATTTCTAGCATTATGTCCAAATATAGTAGCAAAAGAAGGAATCCTTGTTTTATCCCTGTGCTTGCTTGGAAAGCTTTTAGTCCTTTTCTAGCACAAATAACGATAGCTCTTGGTTTTAAATATATACTTTATAAAGGTATGTGAGGTGGTTTACCCACATTCTATGAGCACCTCCCACTTTCCACGTGGGCATCTGGACATGTAATAATTATCTGTACTATTTTATTACTTTCAGATTCCTCAATCAGTTGTAGTGCTATATTTCTAGAGGATTACCATCACGTGGTTATATTCAAATTATTTGGGGGTGCTATAGGCAGCTAGTTGGCACAGTGGATAGAACTCTGGCTCTGGAGTCAGGAGGACCTGGCTTCAAACATTTACTAGTTGTGTGACCCTGGACAAGTAATTTCATCCTGTTGGCCTCAGTTTCCTCAGCGATGAGATGAACTAGAGAAGGAAATGGCAAACCACTCTAGTATCTTTGCCAAGAAAACCCTAAATGGGGTCATGAAGAGTTGGACATAACAGAAATGACTGAACAGCAACAACAAGGGTTAACTTTGTTGAGGAAAAATACTTTACTCTCCACTTTAGTTCTTGAGGCCCCAACATATTTTCTAACAACCAACCATTCACAGTAAAGAAGTTCAAGATTTAAAATGCATCCACTTATTTAATAATAAACCCAAAGAAGTCATAATCACATCATAAATACTCATATATAAAAGTAAATTCATAAATAAAAAAATGGATCATAATCTACACATACATTTGGGTCACACTCTTCAACCAATGCATTCAGTATTAGCAGAGAGAGTGAGCACACACTTATAGAAACCTGCCAAGGAGACACATGAATGAGGGAATCCACATTTTAATCCCTTTCACAAGGTAACTCACAGCTCTGGATCTACCAACTTTCATGCCCTTTTTCACTATTTCTACTTTCCTGGGCTTGAGTATCAGGGTCACATTTGTCATATAAAAGATTCTTCTGTCTGAATCTTTGCAAATGGACTAAGACTTAGGTGGGAATTTGACTTAGAAAAAAGGTTAAAGTTTGCTTTAAAAATGCACTCAGTTTTCAGTAATAACCTAGAATTATCTTCTTTATTGTCCAACATAGAATAATTAGAGAATTTTTGAACCAAAAGGGACCTTTGAGATCATTTTGTTTTATATATTGGTAAACCAACGGCCACTGAGATTAAATTGCAGGATCATGCTACTATAAAATTGAATGGTTCCTTAGAGATCTATGAGATCAAATTTTTTTTACAGATAAAGAAATTTTTTACAGATAAAGAAAATGAGGACAGGACAGAGAAAGTATTTTGTCCCCTAAAGATACCTTCTTTATCCTGGACTCAGTCTCTGGCTTCCTAGTTCTGTGCTGTTTCTACAACACCATGAAAATCCTCTTTAATACCTACAAGCCTCAAGATTTCCTTTTTTTAATTTTCTGAACATGATCCATATTTATTCAGCCCTGAGCCTCAAGTTATACTTCAGCTTACCAGGACCAGAATATGAAAATCACAAGTCTGGAGGGAAATGTTTGCTTTCTTGGTGAAAGGGCAACACTGTTTTCAAAATACTATATGTCAAGTCAAGGGGAATTTTTGCCCCCAGTTAAATTATTCCAGCAAACAACAATGCCTCTGGATGATTTGGGCAATTTTGTAACCCAGTAACAAGTTTTATAAAGACAAATGGGTTTTGCAAAAGGTGTTGGCAAAGTCATGTCAAATTTAAAACTATAGACATAATGAGAGGCAATGATGTAGTGTCTAATAAGGACATATTAGCCAGGAACTGTTTCTCACCAGGGTGCTGGGTTTTGGATTGGTAGAGACAGAATTAAAACACAGCTGCAATAGATGGAAATTGGGAATTATATTCAGCAAAGCACAGGTTTCATCATGATCTTTGGAAACAATGTGATTATTCTAAACAAGTTTGGTTCATTTGTCATTAATTTTTAATAGCAAGAAGTCTTTATACATAGAGCTTAAGGGAGGTGATGTTGAATGTAAAATCTTTTTCTTTGCAAGGCCTTCTGATAACATGGAAAATAGCCGCTGACCCGGGGGTGGGGTGCGACTGAACTTGCAGTCATAAGACCTGAGTTCAAATCCTGTCTCTGTGATGTATTACCTGTTTGACTTTGGTCAAAGCACTTAATAATCACACAGGGAATTAATTTCCTTGCGTGTAAAATGAGTGGATTGGATCAGATAAGATTTCCAGCTCTAGAGAGAAGATTCTATAATCTTCTACTCCCTGGGCTTAGTGACCCCACAGAATACCATTATATCACATTTAGAAGGAAACTTTGTGGTCATATAGTTAAAATCTCTTGGGCAGTTAAGTGAAGCAGTGGATAGAGTTCCAGAAGCGAAATCAGGAAAACTCATCTTCATGAGTTCAAATATGACTTCAGACAGTTACTAGCTGTGTGATCCCAGGCAAGTCACTTAGCCCTGTTTGCCTCAGTTTCCTCATCTGTAAAATTAGTTGGAAAATAAAATGGCAAACCACTTCAGTATCTCTGCCAAGAAAACTCCAAGTGGGGCCATGGAGAGTTAGACACGACTGAAACAACTCAACAAGTCAAAAATTTTACTACTGTCCTCCCAAAGAATATCCAAAATTTTCTAGAATTGTAGTATCTTTTCCCAGTAACTTTCAGTGAGTATTTGCCCTCTCATTATTTTTCAGAAACAGAATTTATTGAGAGGCTAGATGAGTGTTTTCCATGGAGAAGTATGAAGGCTGCAGTTATTTGGGAATAGGTGTGACAATGATTTGTGGCTAACTAAATCTCTCCCCCAGAGGACAGCTAGGTGGTACAGTGGATAGAGCACCAGCCCTGAAGTCAGGAGGACCTGAGTTCAAATCCGACCTCAGACCAAACACTTGACGCTTACTAGCTGTGTGACCCTGAGCAAGTCACTTAACCCCAATTGCCTAAAAGTAAAATAGTAATAATAATAACAAATCTCTCTCCCCATTTTTATTCTGTTTTTTGTTTCATTAGATATTTGTGCTTTAAATTAATTTTCAGCTAATTTGATTTCAAATAAGACACATACATTGGTGAGGTTCATGAGCCAAGAATTTCAATGCACTAATATCCCAACATTAGTTTGGATTTAGTTGTAACTGAGCTTACAGAAAAATGAAATAAAATAGTATATCTGCCCTCAGGAAGCATAAAGTCTAGTGGGGGTGATGAGAAATGCAGATCAAAAATAGAATATAATTTAGAGTAACCTAAGTACAAAGGAGAGGTCTAAAGTTCTCTAAGGTTGACTCTCCTTCCTGATTAATTTTCCCTCCCTCATCTGACACCTGGTACGCACACTTGGCATACAGCACACCTGGCTCACATATGGCTCACACCTGGCTCACAGCAGACAGTTCACTTGCCTGCACACCAGTCAGAAGACTTTTATTAAAATCTGAGCTCTGCCACCTGTGTGCCCTTAGACGTGCTGTGTGAGTTCCCTGTACTTTAGGCCTTTCATCTATTGAAGACCAGGAGTGTTTTCCATCCCATAAGCCCACTGAGCAGCTCTGGAAGAGTGAAATAGACTTGCTACAAGACAGGGCCACAGACACTCTCACAGCCCTGCCCACTTAAGTCTGATTTGCTTGCAAGCAAGACTTCGTCCTCCTCAATCTCTTCATGAATAAAGGATAAACAATGAACAGCAGCAGGATACGGTGTGCGCTGACACAGGCAGTATGATGCAGTGAAAAGCATTTCAGAGCTAGCTCTGGGTTCAAATCCTCACCCTGCCACTTGCCACACATAAATCTTGGGCCAGCCCCTTAACTTCCCTGAGCCTCAGTTTGCCATCTGAAAAATGAAGCATTTGGACTAAATGCTCTGTGAAGTCCCTTCTAGTCCTCAGTCTATGGTGAAATAAACATAATTCCAAAGTCAGCAGTGCCGAGCTTGGATCTGAGAAGAAAAACAAAACCAAAACAAACAAAAACCCCCCAAAACTCCATGACCTTTTCATGTCATAGAAACACAGGGTATTAGCAATTAAAAGAACTTCAGAGATCATCTATGATACGCTCCAACCCCATATTTTATGGATGAAGAAACCAAGGGCCAAGGATGGAAATGGACTCACTTGGGGTCATGTAGTCAGCAAATGGGAGACCTTGAATCCTGGGGTTTTCCCCAATCACCTCCTAACTCTCCCCCACATTATATGACTAGCCACATTATGCTACCTGTTACCTCCTGTGTGAGCATCTCTCTCTCTCTCTCTGTCTCTCTCTCTGTCTCTGTGTGTGTCTCTCTCCATCTCTCTGTGTCCCTCTGTGTCTGTCTCTGTGTCTGTCTCTCTCTCTCTCTCTCTCTCTCTCTCTCTCTCTTTCTTTCTCTCTCTCCCCCTTTCACCCCCTCTCTTCCTCTCCCTTTCTCTGTCTCTCTGTCTCCACGATAGGCTAAATCATTGTAGACAATGTATTCCTTCTAATTTTTGCCACAGAGCACTTTATTCTTTGGTGAAATTTATCTAGATATGAGGAAAGGCTCTCTCTCAGTGGCCAGCTACCCTGGGACTCAGGCCTTCATGCACCCATCTTGACCTTTCACCAGACTCATTGTGCATTTCCTTAATGATGGTTGAATAAGAGGAAGGTTATAGAGAACACAGGCAAAGAGGTCAACTCCCACCTGAATCACAGAGCCCTGCATGGCGTTGCAGGCTTTGCAGGGGCCTGTTTCTTAGCTCTGGCAGCTGTTAGACTCCATGGCCAATAAATATGTTAAATTATTGACTTTCAAATTGAGATGTAAAGGAGAGATGGTTGAGAGATAGTGGCTTCCTAAGAAATGAATCTTGGAGCATGGAAGCTTGAGCTCAGTGAAACATCTCCCCTGTCTATTGAGATCACAGCACAAAAGAAGGGATGAATGGGAGTTATAATGAAGGGCAAGGGCCCCATAAATTATTCAGAGGTAAAGCTTGTTTGTTGATAATAAGAAATGGTGGTATTACTGTTGTCCCCATTGTCACCTCTGCACAGAAGGGTAACCATGAAATGTGGACAGGGGCCCCTTGAAGAGTGTCCCTTTGCAGTAAAATGACAGTATAGCTTAATGGTTAACACATATGTATTTGTTTGTATGCACATATAGATGAGTAAGAGATGGAGTGGGAAGGATGGTATAGGAGCAGGAGTTCTGATTGTGGAATTCAATCAATCAACAAGTATTTATTACGTGTCTACTGTATGCCAGTCACCAGATTAAAGGCTGGAAATCTAAATACAAAGAATGAAACAATTCCTACTCACAAAGACCTTTCATTCCATCAGGGGACGAGAGAGACAGAGACAGAGAGAGAGAGAGAGAGAGAGAGAGAGAGAGAGAGAGAGAGAGAGAGAGAGAGAGAGAGAGAGGAAATAAGTATTAATATAGCTCCTACTATGTGAAAATCACTGTACAGATGTTTTCTTATTTGATCTTCAAAACAACCCTGCAAGGTAAGTGCAATTATTACCCCCATTTTACAGATGAGGAAACTCAGGCAGAGAGTTGTAAAGCTGAGTGCCCAAGGTCACATCACTACTAAGTATCTGAGGCTTGATTTAAACTCAAATTTTGACTCCAGGTTTAGCACTCTATGCACTGTGCCACCTAGCTGACTAGAAACATAGGTATCTTTATGGATCTGTCCATCTGACTGTCTATCTATAGGGGTGTGTGTGTGTGTGTGTGTATGTGTGTGTGTATACACATATGCATATATACACACATGCATATACATATACAAATTATACATGTACATATATAAACACACAAATATATATAAATACACATATAGCATAAACATAAAGTGAATAAATACAAAGTAGTTATGTATAAATGAAATTGAATTACTTTTGAAGTGGCATCAGAAGATTTTGGCTCAGCTCTTACCCTTGCTAATTGTTGTTTGACTCTGGAAAAGTTGGTTCTTTTCTCTGGCACTGAGTTAATCAACAAACATTAATAAAGCCCCATACTATGTGCCAAGCATTATGGCTGGGGATACAAAGATAGAAATTAAACAGTCTCTGCTGTCATTCCCCACCCCCCCATCAATAGGTATGGTGTGGACCAGATTACCTCTGTGCTCTCTTCCAGTTTTAGTTCCTGGGTTTTGAGTCAGATGACCTGGATTCAAACTCTTTTTGACTTTCAGCAAGTCACTTCACCACCTCGGACCTCAATCTCCTCATCTGTAAAATTAGGGAATTAGACTAGAATACCCCTTCCACCTCTTTATGAGTAAGTGAAACACACATTTATTGTGTATTATATGCCACACTGTGCTAATCACTGGGAATACAAAGACACAAAAACCCTTAAAACACTTCCATTTTAATGGCAACCAGGTGGTACAGTGTCAGAGGACTAAATTTGGGATCCAGAAGAGCTGAGTTCAAATCCAACCTGAGACACTTGCTCACTCTATGACTCCAGATAAGTTGTCTAACAAATGTCAGTCTTAATTTCTTCATCTCTAAAATGAGGATGATGATACCACCTACCTGCCCTTGCAGGGTTGTTGTGAGGATTAAATGATGTAATATGTATAAAATAAGTTGCAAGCCTTAAAGCACCACATAAATGGATGATTATATGTAGACACCAACTATAGAACAGTTATGGTCAAGGAAGTCACAGGGATGGTGAGTAGAACAATATGGTCACCATTTCTCTGTAATGCCACAAAAACACAGTTTCTGGTGCATAGGAAGCGCTGAATAAATGCTGGTTGATTCATTGATAGTTTTGATTTAATTACAGTTCTTAGAGCAAGAAGTGGACAACAATCCTCTATTCAGCACCTAGGACAGTTCCCTCATTTGAGCAGAAGATCCATAGAGATTGCTAGTGGATAGTGATTGTGAACTTTAGCCAATGATTTGAGGCCAGCCATGTTCATCATAAACAGACATTATTTTAGGCAATCAGGGCCTTAGTGCAGTGTGGCACAGATGTCAGAAAATTAGTTCCACGAAGAATGATTTTAAAGCTTGACCATTCTTTAGTCACAGCTGGAATCTTCCCTCGTAGTTAGTCAAGATCATTGTCAGAGCACAGATTTTTTTTTTTGTATATATTTAGAACGAAACTCAGAGGCCACCCAGTGATTAAGGATTAACAAGAGAAGAGGCAGAAAATGGCTTCTTTACCTAGTCAAAAAAAAATATGATCTGGGAGGGGAAGACCCTCAGGGGAACCAAGCAGGGCCTAAACAATGACCAAGTGGAGTTTGGCCTGGGATCCTCTTTTTGGCCAATCAATGAGAGCCAGAGTGATTTGGGGTTAAGGCTACTCTCTAAAAAATAAACAAAAACAAAACAAAACAAAAAACTAAGTTAGGGCAGCTAGGTTGTGCAGTGGAGTCAAGGAAATCTGAGTTAAGATCTAACCTCACTTCTAGCTATGTGAACCTGGGCATTTCACTGAATTACTCTTTGCTGCAGTTTCCTCACCTGTAAAATGGGGATAATAATGGTACCAAACTATCGGGTTTGTTGTGGGGATCAAGTTTCATATATATACACATATGTGTGTGTATGTATGTATGTATTTACATATGTATGTGTGTATATATAGCACACAGTATGTTGTTCGGCACATAGTAAGCACTATATAAATGCTAGCCATAATAATTATAATTTATTAATAATTATTTTATTAATAATTAATAAACAATTATATATTAATAAACAATTAAAATAGTTTTGATAATTATTAATTTATTTAATAATAATTTTATTAACAATTATTTATAATTAATAATTAATTTTATTATTGTTGTTATTATTGGAGAGGCTAGTTGACACAATGGATGGAGTGCTGGACCTATAGTTAGGAAGACTCATCTTCCTGAGTTCAAATCTGGCCATATGACCCTGGGCAAATCACTTAACCCTGTTTTTCAGTTTCTTCATCTGTAAAATAAGCTGAAGAAGGAAATGGCAAACCACTTCAGTAGCTTTGCCAGGAAAACCCCAAATGGGGTCATGAAGAGTCAGACATGACTGAAAAATGACTGAATTGATTAATAGAATTATAAATATAGAATAATTTATAGTATAATAGAATTGGAAATATAACAAATATAATTATATTGTTAAAAATAAATATTATTATTATGCTGGATCAAATGTTCTTAGAGGTCATTTAGTCCAACACTTTCATTGTAAAGATAAATAATATAAGGCATGGAGAAATAAAGTAATTTGGCCACAGTATTATATGCAGTAAACGGCATACAGTATTTGAACCAAGTCTCTAAACTACAGAGACAGTGATATCTCCACTGTACCAGGCTGCTTGTAATAGAGCAGTTGGTATCAAATATGTACCTTACTCACTCTAGAGCAAATGATGTGGTCATGTTCTCTTACCCATTCATTTCATTCAGTCCCAATAATAAAACACAGCCTGTTGATGTCCAGCCCAATTTCTTTCCCTGACTTCTTTTAACTCTTCCTGAAATCCCTGTTTCCATCATTCTAAAATAGGAAGCTTCACAGGAAATTGTTTTCTTTGTAGCTGTTAAATATTGATAAGCTTCTGTCCAGGGTAATACAATTAAACTCCCAGATGTTATCAGAATCTTTGGGTAACTGACCTTTCATTCTTTTGCCTTCTCTGGAGGTGCCTTTCCCTGTAACTCAGGGATAAATAGTGAGCAGGGTGCTAACTGGCTTAGCCAAGAGTAAGTTCACTATCTACTCTATGGCCCATCTGAATTATTTAGTGCTTGGAACTTGCTATAACATGTATAAACCTCATATATGTAAGGGTCATTTCATCTAGAGCTAGAAATAATCTCCAAAATCATTTATTCCATGAGTTTATAACTTGGTGTCTAAGTGCATGTTTTTAAAAATGATATATTGAAAAATATTTTATAATATAATTGATTTCTATTATAATACTATATATTACTAAAATACATTTTAAAAGATCCTAAGATGGGGTCTACTAACTTTTCATTGTTTAGTCATTTTCAGTCCCGTACAACTCTCTGTGAGTCCATTTGGGGATTTCTCAGCAAAGATACTGGAATGGTTTGCCATTTCCTTCTCTAGCTCGTTTCATAGATGAGGAAATGAGGCAAACAGGGTTAAGTGATTTGCCCAGGGTCACCCAGTTAGTAAGTGTTCGAGGCTGGATTTGAACTCAGGTCTTCCTGACTCCAGGCCAGGTGCTCTAAACTTTGAGACTGCAAAAGGCATACATAAAATCAAAAAAGTTACATTAAGAACTTCTGATGTAGACCAACTCTGTATTTCTTTTTTATTGCAGATGAGGAACCAAGGCAGATAGGGCTAATGCCGTGGCCATGATCATATGAGTAGTAAGTCCTAGTGTATAGATTTAAGCCTCACATTCTCTTTCTGACTCTAGATCCTGTGCCCATTCCATGTCTACCCTCCCTCATTGTAACATTTTCCTTCTCTGCTAGCTTTTGGATTGGCTTAATTCATGAATATTACAATAAAGAAGGAGCTCCATTTTGTTCTTTGCAAAGTGGCAGCTTCAAAAAGCCCCTGGGACTCCTTGAAGGAATTAGTAAGATAAAGGATAGCAAATTATAACTAATCTTCACAACGATCTTTTATTAATCAAAGATGAAGGCTATAAGAAAAAACAACCGTGGATTTCTCTGGGATCAGCATAAGGATGTTATAACTGTGTGGTGACAGCAGGCTGGGAGTTCACCTTTGCTGACCTCTCAATATTAGGAAAATCTCTGGTTCCATGTCTGCTATCTATCATTCTGAGACCAACTTGAGGAGGCAGATTCAGCAGCCCCATACCTTATCCTGGAGACCAGAATAATGTGATCCATGAACCCCTCTCCTGCCTCATTCCTACTAGGTGTCCTGCATGTTTATGTCAGGTACTGAGGCTACACCAGAAAACTCTCCATAGGAAGTAGTACCACATTACTTTAGCTGCAAAGTCAGACAGAAAAAGGCATTTATTGAAGCTACTCCTGAATTACATTTAGATTCTTCCCTCCACACATGCGGCTTTTTGAATTATGTAAGTAGTGCACAACTCAAGGCAGCTTAAATCTCCACCAAAACTTTGATGCCTAGACACACTGCTGTCACTGACTGGTACCTTTGGGGGACCTTTTTCTATTATCTAAATATTTTGTTCCTGGAGGCAGCTGTTTCCTGCCTGCCTGTCCCATCCTCCTGGTCTCCTGTGGTGTACCTTTGCTCTCATCAAAAAGGCTCCTCTGGCTTCCTCTTGATACTTGCTGATAGAAAACAGGAAAGCCAATTGGACTCCATCTCAGATAATTTCTGTGTGTAATGTGTGACAAGGCAGCAAACTCCATGGTGAGTTCAGTAGGCTGTGCAGGAAGAGGAGGAGGGCTAGAAACCCTAAATCATTTTCTTCTTCTGAGCACAGCAGCTTTCATCAAGGGAGAAGAAAAAGCAGCTTTTTTGGTTCCTTGTTCCACTGTTTCTCATTTCCAGGCCAGTGGAGTACTTAATCTATCCAAATGACTCCTCCATGCAGTGGTAGAGTTCTCCCCATGTCCCCCTTCCTTTGCGTTATGGTAATGTTTTTAACTATCCTGGTGGATGAGCCCAGCAGTCTTCCTTAACTCCAATCCCCCAACCCCCTACAGCTCTGAAGTTATCTCAAGAAATCAAATTGCCTACAGATGGTCCTCTTTTAGCTGACATGTGCTTACAAATCACTTAGACAGCCAAGTGGGGCAGTGCATAGTGTGGGACTTGGCATCAGGAAGACCTAAATTCAAAGAACTGACCTACTCTGGACAAGCCACATAACTCCTTTCAGCCTCAGTTTCCTCAAATGTAAAATGAGTTTAGTTGTCCCACACTGAACACATAAATTATCTGAGATGGAGCCCAGCTGGTTTTCCCATCTCCCAGCAACATCTATCTCACAGGGTTGTTGAAAGGATCACAACAGATAACATGTGAATGCACTTTGAAATCTTAAAGCACTGCATGAATGCTAACAATTAAGATTATGATTATTTCTTCCACACTAAACCAGTAATTCCTTCCCAAAGTAAAAATCCCTTCCTGAGGTAAAAAGAGAATCTAGTGAACAGTTAAGATTTCTCTTCTCCAAAGTAAAAGGTCTTTTTATTGGCTGGCAAGGTGTAGACAGAGCACATCCAGAGAGAAGTTGCAGAGGCCTCCCCTATTTTTAGTGGCCATAGTCAGAAAGCTAACTTACTTCCGAAGAGGAAAGAATCATTTGGGTGGATGCTTTAAGAACTGCAAATTCTCGCAGATGCTTTGGAGAAGGTAACTTGATGGTCTAGCCATGGGAAAAGGAGCATTTCTGAAAGAAACTGGTGGTTTCAGCCATGGGAAGACTTTGCTTAAATGAGTAATCAAATCAGCAAACAACTAGAAGAGTTTTGCAAGAGGTCGTTTGTCTATGATTCTGGCTCAGTGACTTGCTGAGCTCCTTTTGATTTTGGAGAGCTCCATCTTTGTACTTTCAGCCATTGGGGAACATTTGCTTTACGCCCATATGCTGCTCCTGCTGATTTTATGGGGATATTTTATGGGAAGAAAGCAGAAGAGAGAAAGAGGCCAGGGAATACTTACAGTCCTAAATGAAGGGCAGATTTTTAAAATCCAATTACTGTGGAGGCACAGATGCACATTTTGCTATTTGGAAAATGCAGGATCTCCATTTGAAGTCCAAATAAAAATAGGATTCTGAACAGGATGTGAAGCCCTTCTGGGAAATCTTTTACCCCTGGTACCTGACACAGCACATAGTAAGGGCTTAATAAATATTTGTTGACTGACTGACTGACACCTCATTGACTGATTCATAAAGATGTCTCTGGTAATTCCATGTAATTAGTCAATGAATCTCAGAGTTGAAAGACCTCATCTCAGCAGCCACCTAGGCCAAGCCCTCCCTGAGCAGGTGTTCCTTTAGTAATATCTTCCGATAATTAGAGATGCATCCTGCACTTAAATGCCTCCAAAGACGGTGACCTCACTTTTGCCCAAGGCAGCCCTTTCCACTTAAAGACAGTTCCTTATTGTTGTGAGAAAGTTTTCCTTAACACCTAGCTGAAATCTATCTGTGCAATTATTACCCATTTCTCCTACTGTTGCCTTCTGGTAGCAAGAAAAAGAAAAGAATTGAATCCCTCTTTCATGAGCTAGGCCTTCAAATGTTTAAAAACAACACTCATGTCTTTCACCAGGATAAACAACCCTGTTTCCTTCAGCCAATACTCTAGTGGCATCATCTTGACCCTCTTCTCCAACCCAGTTCCCATCTTCTAGATGCTGTCTGGCTATCTGTGTCCAGGTTTGTCCATGTATGTGGTGTTAAAATGATACTAGAAAGTAGGGATTGTCCCCTCCTTAGTCCTGAGACTTATACTGAGACAGCTGAATAGTGTACTCATTAAAATTCTGGATTTGGAGTAAGGAAGAACTGAGTTCAAATCCTGTTTAATATATATTTCATATATTTAATTTATATAATTCCTAAACATTTTGTAATTAATCATATAGTTTATATAATTCATATTAATGATTATATAATTTATATTAAATGGAGAGTGACAGGAGTTGTGAGCCAGGATATTTCAATTCTTGTCAATTTCCATTTACTCATCTCTAAAATGAGAATAAGAATAATTGCTTCACAGGATTGCTGTAAGAAGCCAAGGAGATAAAATGTAAAGTGCTTTGCAAACTTTAAAGTACCATATAAAGGATAGTGATCATAAACATTGTCATCCTCATCATCAACATCATTATCATCATCATTGTTATTGTCAATCTATCCAAAGACCACATTGACTTTTCTGACAACTCTGTCTCTAGTTGATTGACTATGATGGAGCCTTTTCTCATTTTGGTGAAGGTGATTTTTCAGACACAAGTGATTCAAGCCAATGTTCTAGCCCATGAGAATCTTTTTTTTTGTATCCTTTGTTAGTCCAATATTTTCACTATCTCTCCTAGCTTCTAGTCCTTTGGAAATTTGCTTGGCATGACTTTTCTGTCTTTGTCCAAGTCATTGACCAACAAAAAATGGTATTGTCTTTGGGCCACACATTTTCTGTTGCTAGCAATTAAAGATGAATAGATAAATGGACATTTTTTATTTCCATCAATCCAATACAATCCAATACGCATTAATTAAGATTCTACCACGTTCAAGACACTGTCCTGGGTACCAGGACTAATACAAAGTCAAAATGGAAAATGTCATCCAATGGAATACATTTGAAATGCTCTGACACATAGACTGTGCCAGGTTAACCATGAAACATTTATTATCCAAGAGACTTGACTAATTAAGTAGGAGATGAGTGAGAGAGCAAGTGAGACTTCTTTAGGAAAATCTCAATAGGGCCCGTAGGAAAGAAATCATAGGGTATATCAATGGCTATTAATATTTTAAGCAACCTCATCCCACAAAACACATAGGTAAAGGAAGCTTAAGAGCAGACATTTGCCTTATGAGTAAAAGGGCTTGAAAGAAAGAAAATCTTTCCATGACTGGGAGACAATTTTTGTTTCCAGGGTGAACCAACATGTAGAATCTTTTCTTACTCCATGGGATAACAAAATAAAGAATAAAGAAGAATGGGAGGTAAGTGTTTTTGCTCAAATTGGTCAGCCCATCTTCTAGCCCCAAGTAATTAATAATCCTAGGAGATTGTTGGTTTTTGAAATAGAAAGGGAGTATTAGACTTTATCTACACTAACCCTTCAGAGACAGGAGATGACCTAGCCAATGTCAATTAGCCATTAAGTTGTACAACCAAGATTCAAACTCATATTCATTAAAATGAATAATTCTTTCCTAGAAGACTGGCTGTTGTGTGTGTACATGTGTGTTTGTGTGTATATAAAGAGTGGAGAAGGAAAAAGGAGAGGGAGAGACAAAGAGATGGAAGAGAAAAAGGGAAGATGAGTCCCTTGGGGAAAAGTTTGAGGTTTACTTAGTGTATTAGTACTTTGGAACTCTGACATATCAGAAGGCTGATCATTGGGATCCTGATTCTCCTTTAATGCTAATGTCTTCGCTCCATAATTGTCTCCAATTTATCTGATATGTGTCTTGTTTTTACATAGTTGTCTGCATGTTGTCCCTGTCCCTCCTCCTCCATTAGACTGGGAGCTCCTTGAGGGAAGGGACTGGATTTTGCTTTTCTTCATATTCCCAGCACTTGGTACAGTGCCTGGGACATAGGAAGTGCTTAATAAATATGAGCTGACTTGACTTGATTTGACTTGAAATGATGCTGCTGATGAAGATGGTGATAACTAACATTCCTATGATATTTTAAAGTGTGCAAAAGCTTTTACAGCTTGACCTACTTTCATCTAAGTGTCTCAAAAACCTGTTGAGGTATAATTCCCATTCTATTGATGAGGAAAATGAGCTTCTGAGTCTTAGACTGATTTCAGCCATGGGTTAATCTTTCAAAAAAGTGGCTCCCTGAATGCAAAAAGCCTGCTGCCCACAATGTGGCAGAGAATTCCAAACTCAAAGACTCCATCTAGCTTCACATTATAGATGAAGAAGGTGGGATTCATAGAAGTTAAACAATTTGTCCAGGGTCACATTGTCATTAAGCATCAGAGGCAGAATTAGAACCCAGGTCCTCATGACACACAGCATTGCTTTCTCTTGATTTCCCCAAATTGTATCAGGAAAATTAATTTATCTGGCTCAAATTTTTATATACAACCCCCTTGGCAGGTCTACCCTGAAAAGTATTGTCAGATTTCGTGTCTTAAAAGGCTTTGAATCTGATCAGGGTTTTGAAAACATTAGGACTGATGATGGTAGAATTTCTGAAAAAGTCTTCTCAGTAGCCCTTTGGTAGGAATATGTTCAGGAAATCAGTGATACATTTAAAAAGCCAATCAATTCCATGCACCTATTTTGTACACTTCCTTTCACTGCATCAATCTGTATCCTTGGGGAGTGGGGAGGAAGGAGTGTTGATGCTCAGTTCATAAGATTGGAGGGCTTTATCCATGGCCCTTTATAACATGCTTTGAGAATTTAAGTGACATATGCATGGCTCAATTTTTGGAAGCTTGGATATTGTCTTTCTTTGGTTTGTCTATCCCCAGTGTTTGGGGAATAGTGCCTGGGACATAATAGGTACTTTACAAATGCTCTTCGAAGTGAATTAGTGTAAACATATTTGGTATCCTGGGATTTTGGTAAATGGAGAGTCAAGAAAGTGCAGTATGTTTGATTATACATTCAATATAAGGATGACAACTCTGTAACAACAACAACAAAAGCAAAGCACACGTCTGAAGTCATATATGTGGGGAGAATTTTTAAATGAATGGATCATAAAAAAGACCACTCTTGGGTCATTTACCATCCAGAACCTAAGTGGGATGGGGGAGCTTCTGCCTTCTATGTAGCTTAACTGCAGCTAGCATACCTTGATTTGGGGTCTTTTTCCTATGTTGTGAATTTGTGTGTATTTAATGGTGGAAAAATGAAAAGTTAATGGAGGAAAATGAACTTAATAGCCAAGTTATCTATTATATTGAAATCTCATCAAAATAGAGCATTCATATTCAATAACTGAAATTACTAGTGCATTCCTTATGGGAATCTAAATGATTCCTGTTGCTCTCTGATGAGGTCTTACTCTAAGCAAAGGACTGTGGGGGATTTGGAACTCAGACTTTCAACTTTCAAATATCTGCCCTAGATTTGTGGCTGGGATGCAACTCAACTTTATTCCTAAAACTCAGCAGATATTTGGTAAGCAGTTATGGCATAGAAGATACTTAGTTAAGTCCCGGAGGGGGGAGGGGGGTTGGGGGCAGATACAAAGACATTTTATATATGTACGTGCCTACACACACATATACATAGTATGTACATGTAAATATGTGTGTACACACGCACACACACACATATATTTGCATTTATTTATTTGAACAGATGTGACTTTCCAGTAGACTACAAGCTCCTTGAAAGCAGGGCATGTATTCTTTCATTATTTCTTTGGTTTTATGTCCCTACTACCCTAGCAAAGTGCCCAGGATAAAGTGTTTAACAAATACCTGTCAAATTCAATGGAATAGAATGAAATGTTTCCTCCCCTAAGGAGCTTATATTCTATTGGACTCACAATGGTTGGCTAGTCTAACATCCATATGTGCAGGAGAGGAAACTAAGGTCTTGATGGAGGCGGGGCCTTGGCAGCTAATTAGGAGCAGAGGCAGGAAGAAAATCCCAGTGTCCCAATTTTCAATCTCAATCCTGGGATAATGCTAATTTCTGCATCTAGTTTTTGTACTTTGATCAAAGGCTCTCTTATTGGCCTCCCTTATAACTTTTGGTGAGAGATGCCCTTGGCAAAAATGACCAAATTACTTTTCTGAGGTATCCCTTGGCCTGTGCCCCTCAAAGGGGATAATAGAGCTCAGATCTAAGAACCAAGAAGTCTCAATTCTAGTCCAGGCCCTGCTACTAAACAGTAATGTCTCCCTTCTCTTCACTCAACCCATGACTTCAATCCTAAACTAACCTCTTTCCAATTCCCACCCAGTGCTCTTGGTTCTGTCCTCTGGGGACCATTGGTACATGTTCCGTTCCATTGATTTGTCTGTGGACTTGGTCAAGAATCCTGGCTCTTTCTCTTCCAGCTTTATGACCTTGGGCAGTCACTTCATTCCTCTAGGTCTCAGTTTTCTCGCCTGTAAAATGTGGCAATTAGTCTAGATTGGACTCTGGCTTCTCTGTGATATGGGTATAATGTGGCTAGATGTATTCTATATCCCTATCTTGCTTTAAATCTAAGCATTCCCTGTTTCTGTTGGATTTCTTCCCCAGCAAAAATGGCAGATGTCTATTATTAAATGTCAAGGTTGCTAATGTGCTTTTCATTTGAAGCATTTTGCAATCAGAGATGCTGGGAAAGTCCAAGCTGGTGATTCCATTCCCTCACTGTCCCCCCCACCTGCCATTTTTTTATTTACATCTTACAGAATTTTCTTGTGTTCTTTTTGTATGAGAGGCTGTTACACTTTCTGAGGAACAGGGGGAGAAGGTAGAATTAAAAGAGGGGCCCTGATTATAAATCACGTAATTCAAAGCAGGCAAAGCAGCCCACCAGTGGCTAGATGTTACAGTCACTGGCCTCCAGAAGGAGCTTTGAAAAGCCCTCAGAAAGCTGAGAGTTCACATGTACAGGTCTGGAGTGGTCCAGGGAAACCAGACAAGCTCTCTGTGGTAACCATGGCAACTGTTAAGTCTAAGGATTAGCATGGAGCATTTTGATCACTATTGTAACATCTCAGCACTGATTGAGCTCCAGAATGGCACTGGGTGCTTGATCAATATCTCCCCCGAGAGGATCAGAAAGATGGAAGTGAGGTCACTGGAAAAAGAAGCCCAAAAGATGTGAAAAGAACTGATGCAGCTATTCCTATTGGTGTGTGTGTGTGTGTGTGTGTGTGTGTGTGTGTGTGTGCATGCGTGCCCAACAATGGAGGAAAACTGGGCTTCTGATGTGGTACAGGGAGGCATCCTGAAAACTTGGAAAGAGACTTTGCGGAAGGGGCCAGTGGAGTGAATGAGTGACATTTACTCTGGTTATGACTGACAGGTAGAGAGATCCGTGGTAAAATCAGCATGTAGAAAAAAGGAATGGAAGTTTAGATTTCAAATTAATTGGGATTCTTAATTGTTAACTGGGAGAGGGAATGTTGAGCATACCCCCCCCAATTCTGTGCAAGTCATCTTCTCAGTGAGACCCTGGGGTGAAATTTGTTTACTGAGGCCGTATCTTTTGTGTCTCAGCCATGGAGGAAAAATACAAATGTTTAGATAAGCCTAATTCAGGTTAAACTCATTGATTTTCTATTCCTGGATGCATGGGTAAGGAAATCTTAGAGGATGAAGTTGAGTAGATTGAGGAAGACCATGGCCCCAAGATGAGGAGGAACGAGCCTGATGCAAAAAATATTCCACTGTAAAAGATGCCTCCATCATGTGGATGGCTCATGGGATTTTGGAGCCAGAGGGAACTTTTGGATATAGCTTCTAAGCCAGTCCACACCTTCACAGAGGGAGAAGCTTGGGAGTGGAGAGGGAAAAGGTCTGGCCCAATTATACAGTGTGTTTGCACCAGAGCCAAAACTAGAACCCCAAGCTGTCTAATTCCTACCCCCCAACTTCAGCACTGTGCTGAATTCCCTCCAACAGCCCCACCAGGGAGGCTACAATATCCCCAGTCACATAGCCTATGGTCTCGCTCCTCATTTCTAGACAAGACTGAACACAGAGCTGGGAGGGTCGTTAGAGACCAGCTGCGTTACTTGACAAATGAAGACCAAAGCTGAGGGAGGTCATAGGATCAATCAATGAATCCATCAACAAGCATATATTAAGTGCCTGTTACCAACACTGCTAGGGACTGGGGAAGCTAATGAAAAAATGAAACAGTTCCTGCCCTCAAGTGGATTATATTCTATTGTTGGAAAAACGTAAACATACAAATAAATACGAACATAAGCACAAATGAAATAAAGGATAATTGGAGTGAAAGGGGATCTGGAAGACTTCATGGAGGACATAGCCACTGAAGAAAGTTCTAAGAGGTGGAGGTGAGGAAGATATGCTTCCCAGGCATGGGGTTCAATGGTATGGAGGGAGTGAAGAACTACAAGTGCGTCATGCATAGAGGAGACTGATGACTCCAAACTGGAACCTGCTCCATATACTGAAGGACCAAACAGAAAAGTTTCTATTTCACCCAAGAGGCAGTAGGAAGCTATCAGAATTGGCAGGCGGGTGTATAGCCAGTCAGATGTTTTCTTCAGGGCTACTGTTTTGACTGATGTCTGGTAGATGTACTGGGGAGGACGCAGATGAAGCAGGGAGAATTAGGAGGCTATGTCAACAATCCAAGTGAGAACCTAAAGCAGGGTGGTAGCCTCATGAGGAAAGAGGATGGGATGGATGCAAAGGGTGCTTTGGAGATAAAATCCTCAAGACTTGGCATCTGTTTGGATGCCTGGAATGAATGACAGGGAGAAGTCATTTACCAGGGAGAAGGGTCACTTATAGGCAGCTAAGTGGCACAGTGGATAGGGCACTGGGCTTTTAATCAAGAAGACATATCTTCATGAATTCAAATCCAGCCCCAGATACTTACAGGCTATGTGACCCTGGCTAGGTCACTTAACCCCGTTTGCCTCAGTTCCTCACCTATAAAATGTGCTGGAGAAAACCATAGCCAAGCGCTCCTATATATTTGCCAAGAAAACCCCAAAATGGGCTCACAGAGTGGAACACAACTGAAATGATTGAACAGCAACAACAAAAGTGTCATTTGTGCTTACTCACTTCTTCTTGCCCTTTGCTACGTAGATAAAACCAAAAGGATGAGCTTCACAGCTCTGCTCCCCAACAACAGCGGGCAAGCTCAGAGGAGGGGTGATTTTCTGTAGTGGGGATAAGGGGGAATGGAGATGATTCATTTGTATCATCCTCAAGCTCTTCATTTTTGTCACATTTTTGTCTTTTCCTTTTTTTGTCCTCCTCACCTCATCAATTTCACTACCCTCCTTTTGTTCCTAAGGTGAGAGAGAGACAGATAGACAGAAACAGACACAGACACAGACACAGACACAGACATAGACATAGAGATAAACAGAGGTAGAGAGACAGATACAGAGAGATAGAGACAGAGAGATGGAGAGAGAGACAGAGAGACAGAGATGGAGATGTATGATAACTTCAGCAGATTTACATTTCCTTCATAGTTTCAGACCTACTCAAATATACCAGTGCTGTCCCATGCTCAGAGCTTCACTCTAAATTGTAGTTTGTCTCTCAGGTACCACCTGGTAATAGCAATGCTTAGGTTTTGTGCTTTGCATAGCAGTAAGAATGTACACCTATAGTTAGAGAAATGGGGCAGTACTCACTCACCTTTGCAGATCTTACTTTCTTTCCATATGGTGGCTCTTTCCAGAACTTAAGCAGTTCCAATACTCTATATAAAATAACATTATCTACTAATGTCCTACAATTTTGTGCTGTAAATAAATTGTGAATGGGCTGTTTAAGAGTGCAAACATTTTTCTTGTTTCAGTAACATCACATAATGTATAGGACAGTGTACTTGGGGTCAAAAGGATTTGGATTTAAATTCACATCAGATATTATAGTTGTGTGACCATGAATAAGTTATTAAACTATCTGGGCTTCAGTTTCCTCATGTGTAAAATGGTGAATGAGGGTAGACTCAGTGTTTTCTAAGGGCCCTTACAGTTCTAAATATATGATTCCATGTTTCTTTTAAGGAAGGGGTTCCAAATCATTTTGTGTGTGTGTGTGTGTGTGTGTGTGTGTGTGTGTGTGTGTGTGTGT
>NW_020954625.1:22175226-22184774 GCF_900497805.2 Vombatus ursinus | reverse complement strand
GTGTGTGTGTGTGTGTGTGTGTGTGTGTGTGTGTGTGTGTGTGTGTGCTAGATGTCTTTGGCAATCTGATGAAGACTATGCATTCCAGCATAATGTTTTGAAATGCACAAAATTAAATAAGTAAGATTATAAAGAAAAAACAATTATATTGAAATACAGTCATCTATATATATATATATATATGTATATATATAACCCACCCCCCAATGTACATGCAGAAGTTCAAAGACCCCAAGTTAAGGGTACTTGTTTAAAGCACAAAAATTAATTTAAAAAAAATATGTCTTTGTGGGGAGGGTTAGACTATATGACATCTTAGGTCTTTTCCAATTCTAAGAATCTCTGAATCTCAGTATCTTTCTCCCACTAATTCCTTTAGTGAAACAGTAACAATTTCTGCTATATTTTCATAGATTTGGAGAGACTTGTGGCATTAGAATATGAGAACCAAGGCTCTGCCACTTATGAAACAGAGAAGTCAATTCCTTACCAGGACCCAGTTTCCTCATCTCGAAGATGAGGACGTTAGACTAGATGACCAGATGGCCTTTATAGTTTTTTTTCCAGTTGTTGCCCATATGGACCTGCTATATGCAGGGCATATCTGTAGGATGACAGATTTCCATAAAGGCTCTTTTAAGCCTGATTCTCAGAGGATGTCAAATCTTTTTTACATGTAAAGGGCACAGCAACAAGGGTTTACAGTCATTGGAGGCATTTTTCATTCTGTAATTCAATTTGAGTAATATCTTAACAAAAAACATTAGTGAAAAAAAGAAACTGTAGATTCCCTCAGTGAATTTGGGACATCAAGTGAACTGAAGCCACCATATTGAAAATCTAGCACCACCTTACCTGGATAGCATTTGAAGTTGTCATCTCTGCTCTTTTTTTCTTTTCTTTTTTCTTTTTGTTTGTTTTTGGTGAGGCAATTGGGGTTAAGTGACTTGCCCAGGGTCACACAGCTAGTAAGTGTCAAGTCTCTGGTCTGAGACCAGATTTGAACTCAGGTCCTCCTGACTCCAGGGCCGGTGCTCTATCCACTGAGCCACCTACCTGCCCCTATCTCTGCTCTTTTACCGACATATTGGTATTTAGCCAAACATTGCAACATTATGCAAAAATCCGTCTTCTGTTTTGTGGATGCTCATATTACCATTGGCATGCAATATCCAAGTTTGGCAGTCACCCAAAGAAGAAATTACAAAAGACCATAGAATCCTGGGATCATTGTGGAATCCCTTGGTGGAATGCAAGCTCTTTGTGGACAGGGATTTTTGCATTTATATCCCTAGCACCTAGCACAGTGCCTGACACATTAATCAATGCTTGCCAATTGTGTGACTAATCAATGATACATAGAGTTAGAACCAGAAGGCACTTTGGAAGCCTTTTTGCCCAACCCCCTGATTTTGTAGAACTAGAAACCACAGTCTGGGAAGGGAGAATGATTAGAGAATTTCATACATGCATTTTGGGGCACAGCTGGGAACAAAAAGGCAGCCCCGCTGACTTGTGGTTATCCTCAACACACACTGTTACAGTGTTATACAGATTATATTAGATTCTTCACCTGCATACCTATCTACATCTTTCCACACAATTCATATCAATTATATTTCTCCTCTAAAGTCTTATTTATTCTACAAAAGAGACATTGGAAGGCAACGATGATAGTTATCTACAAATATTTGACCGACTTTCCCCTGGGAAAGGGTTAAAACTTATGCTGCTTTGGTCCCAAAGGGCAGATCTCATAGTAATGGATGGATAGACATTGTAAAGAGTTAGAATTAGGTCTGGACTATAGAGAGAATTACTGATTCAATATTCAACCATTCAACAAGCATTCATCTAGTACTTACTGTATGCCAGGCACTTTGGAAAGTTCTAGGGTTATAAACACAAAGCGAAACTTAGTATCCTCAAGGAGCTTCTATTCTAGCCATCCCCAAATGGAACAAACTGCCCCCAGAGGGAGAGATTTCCTCTCCCAGGAGGCCTTTAAGCAAAAGCTAAATGACTTTTCATCTGGTATGTCACAGAAGGAATTGTGACCCCCAAAATCAGTTCTCCTTCCACTTTGCCATGGTACCTCCCTTATGAAGAATCATCGATGTTTACAGCACTGTACCATCCTAATAAATTCCCAAGAAGAAACACAAAGGAAAAGTCTTTGGAGAATCCTATAGATTCATTTCTACAACTCTCCACTATTTTTTCCCATCTTCAAATCTTGGCAGGTAGTTGTGCTAAACTTACAGAGCCATGGAATCCCAGAACTGGAGTTGATTTCCAAGGCCATCCAGTATAACACAAACCGCCCCCCCCCCCAAGAATGTCCCATAGTGAACTTGACAAGTGATTTTCTAGCCTTGACTGAAGATTCTCCAATCAGAGGGAATCCACCTCCTCTTGAGGCAATCTGCCACACATTGGGAATGCTCTAATTATTAGGATTCCCTCAACCTGATACTGAGTTCAAAGTTTCCTCTTTGCAATGTCCATTCATTGTTCCCAATTGTGTTCTTCAGATCAAGTACAATCAGGCTAATCTCTCTTCCATGCAATAATACTCTTTTGGATTGACTTGAAAAGACCTAATCTGTCAAAAATTCATTTCCTGACACATATCCAGGTGTTTAATACTTGGGACAAGTACCTTTGGTTGGGAATGGGCAAAAGCCTCAGGACACTGGTAAGAGATAGCTGCTTAAGAAAACACAGAATTCTGGGTGAAAGGGGAGTCCACTGATGCCTGAATCTGGTAGCTTTCTATTTTGTTTTATTGTTCTGTTAATTGTGGTAGGAGAAATTTCCTAATTCCTGTCCTCAGGTTGGCCTTGTGTGAGTTTAAAATGTATCAAGACCGGCCTGCAGACTTGATTGGCTCAGGCAACTAAGGGCTCATGCAGTTGACATCACTCCTAAACCACTTGAATAAAAAATAGGCAGGGAAGCTTCAGTATTGCACTGAGATTTGGCTGGCAGACAACAATGGGCAACTCAGAGGCAGGGGAACTTCTCTCATCAGAATCAATTCAAAGCGCCACAATGAACATCCTGTCCCCCTTTTTATTCATTCTTTTGTTTGTTTGGTTGTTCATTTATTTATTTTTGACATTCACTTTTAAAAGAAATTTGTGTGCCAAATTCTCTCCTTCCTCCAGCCTCACCCCACCCATTGAGAGGGCAAGCAAAATGATACCAATTATAAGTGTGAAGTGCAAAACATATTTCCATATTAGCCATGTCACAAAAAAGCAAGAAAAAGAAAGTGAAAAAAGTAGATGCATATCCTTTTGATTTTCATTCTCTTGGTATGGCTGATTGTTAACAGTGACATGATCTATGAGTGTCTCATTTTATTCCAATATTGAACCCAAACCAAAAGGAGAGTGGCCTGAGTCAGACATAGCCCTGGACACCAACTGGGTGCTGAACCTTTTAGTTTCTTTCCTATACTTTCAAAGTGTGGTAAGTCTTGCCAGTCTTCTCCCAATTCAGTCTCCTCTGAAGGCAGAACCTTGACGCAAAGTTCAAGTCACACTGTGCTAGTACACTCTGCAGAGCAGTAGGCATTCATTAGCTCATCCACACCTAGCTTTACTTGTAACAGGACTGCTACAATTCTATAGCGGTCTCCCCCCCCCCCCACACCACGCCCAGCTTCACAGAGAATACTGGCTTTGTAATTAGAAAACCTGGATTCAGAACACAGCCCTGCCCCCTCTCTTTTGTGGACCATGGACAAAGTGTGCCCCACCCCCCAAAAGCAACAGAAACAACCCCACGATAAATGATCACCCATCCTGTTTGTTGAAGCCCTCTAATGAAGAGGAACCTACCTCCTGCGGCTGGGGCTGCTGTAAATTTTCCTGTTTGGTCCTCAGTTTCTCGATCTGTAAACTAAGGGACGGCGTTGGATGACAGTGTCTGAGCTCTCTTCCAGCTCTCAATCTATGGTCCTGTGATGTTTTCATCCTCTGATCCATTGGCAAGCTTCCTCTAATCCTAGCCTGTTACCATTAACAAGGGATGTGCAGCACCACACCTTTTTCCAAATAAATTCCTCTTACTTCGTTCAGATTTCAAAGATACTTTAGCTTAATGCCGTATCATATTTGTGTTGTTATGTATATTTGATTAGTTCTAGCAGCAAATGGATGCTTCTTCCAGGCTGGGGATTGATTTCCTCCCTCCTACCTGAGAAAGGTCTCCCACCATCATGTTGCTTTGAGAGCGATCCATCTCTGATTAATGCCGGGAGCCCTGGCTGTTATTTGTTACTGTTGTCTCAGCTGATTTCCTCAGTGTTTTCTTACTTTTTTTGAAGCCAGAACAGGTGTAGGGCTAAATCCAAAGGTTACAGGGGATTGTGAGGAGCGTGAGGATGGCTGAGACTGGGATTCATTATCTGGGTCCTGGCTGAGGGTACGGTCTGGAGTGGGCTTTCTCATATGCCTCCAGGGTCTGGTTTACCACATAATTTATCTCTAGGATGCAAGCCTCAGGCTGCTATACCACACCTCATTAAATCATTGCAAATGTGCAAGAAACTTTTATGTAACCATGAGCAGCATTTTTCCCCTCTGTACCCTCTATGCTCCATGGCCCCAGAATGCTACTTCCTGTCTTCATTTGCCTTAATAAGTATTCTGCCTTTTTATTATCTGAGTAGTCAACAGGCTGTAAGAAAGAACTTCCTTATGGATGTATGATTTTCATTCCTCCATTGAGAGGAGACTCCCTGTGACTAAGTGTTTGTGTCTGCTAGCTAGGAGGTGGCTAGATGGGGAGAAATGTTCCTTTGGAATTTGGAGCCTTCTCACTTCCATGGGATGGAGTCCATTCGGATACAAGCAAACTACCAGGCTGTTATGAATCCAAGAAACAGAGTGGCCCAAGGGAAAGAAAGCTGGATTTGGAGATTGCTTTTCAAACACTTAGCTTTGAATATTTTTTCACTAACTATCCCTAGGACCTAAGGCAAGTAACTTCACCTCTCTTTGTCTCAGTTTCTTCATGTATAAAAGGCCGATGATGGAGCACATAACCTGTAAGGTTCCTTGCACCTCAAATCTCTGGTACTTTGGAGTGTTTTTCTTGAACTAGGGGGAAGAACTAAGAGTAAAAGATTTAATTTGCAAAGGGATAAATGGATGTCTCAGAACTGACCAGCTCTTCTACAAATGAATACTCTCTATTGTTAACTGACATATGTTAACAACAGCATTTGTAGCAAGGCAATCCTTTTATGCCTCCCTAATAGACTCCCTATCTCACTTCTCACAGAAGCTTTCTAAGGCTTCTTTTCTCTCTTCAGGGCTCCCACAGCTCCCTCTTCTCTCTCTCTTTCAGCTAAGGAACACATCTTTTGCTTTACTCAGACAATTGAGGCAATTCATGCTGAGCTATCTCCTCTTGTATCCACTTCATCTTGAAACACCTTCACGTTATTTCCCATGCTCTCCTCTGCCCCCCATCTCTGACAATGGTGTGGCCCTTCTTGCCAAAGATAATCCCTCTACATGTACATTGATCCCTTTCATCTTCAGAAGATTGCAACCACAGTCATCCCTCATCTCTCTGGAATCTTCACTCTCTCCCTATCTACTGGCTCCTTGCCTACTTATTGACTTCGAATGTTCCCAAGTATTCCCTAACCTTGAAAAACAATTATTAGACCCTGTCATTCTGAAGTGATCCTCCTATATCTCTCCTTTCTCAGCCATATCTTTCCTACCCTCTCTTCTGTCACTTTATCTTGCTTATTCTTCAACTCTTTGCAATCTGGTTTCTGACCTCATCACTCTACTGAAACTACTCTTTCCAAAGTTATCAACAGCCTCATTGTCAAACCATCAACCTGTATACATTTGACACTGTTGAGCACCTTCTCCTCATCGATAGTTTTCTTTATAATGTCTTATCCTGGTTCTCCTCCTACTTGTCTAACAATTCCTTCTCCATCCCCTTTGCTGCCTCATAGTCCATATAATTTCCCCTAACTATTGGTGTTACACAAGACTGTCAAAGACTTTCCTCTCTCAAATGTTTCCTTGGTAACCTCATTGAAATCTATGTCTTTAACTATCATCTCGCAGCAGATGACTCCTAGATTCACATATCCAGCCCCAGTCTCTCTCCTGAGCTTCATTCCTCCATCACCTGGTACCTATTGTTTATTTCACTCTGGATGTCAAAGCAATATTTAAAATGCAACCTGTCCAAGATGGAACTCATCGTCGTAAGCAGTTAGGTGGCACGGTTGATGGAATGCTGGACTTGGAATCAAAAAGATCTGTGTTCAAATCTGGCCTCAGACATGTACTAGCTTTGTCACTGCAGGCAAGTCATTTAGCCTCTATTTACCACAGTTTCTTCATCTGAAAAAATGATAATGGTAGTGCTTACCCTCTGAGGTTGTTGTGAGAATCGAAAGAGGCATTTGTAAAAAGTTTTGTAAGTTTTAAAGTGCTGTCATCACTATTATTTTTCCCCCTAAACACTCCTCTTTTCCAAGTAATTTTTTGGAAGGGACAACTAAATGATAATTGAGGAATCAGGAAAAGTCCCTTTTAGCATAAAATTAATCCCCCTCCATGGACATCAATTAGAGGCTGGATAAGCACTTGTCAGGGATGTTGTTGACAGGATTCTTGTTCAGGTACTGATTGGCTAAATTTCTCTGATGCTCTGTCTACTTTCTGAAATCATTCCTATTCCACTCTTTCCTTCCAATATTCCTTATCATTTGCCAAACTCTTGTCATCACAGATCTTTCCTGGCCTCACTGTTTTAGTTCCCTTATATTGGTTCAAATTTAACTTAATGGCTTCCTTTTTGGGGAGAGGCCCTGACCCTTTCTTAAAATTTGGGATGCCTACTCTTCTGATGAGTAATCTGCTTCCACAGCATCTCTTTAAATGGTCATTTTTTGAATTGGCCAATCAGTTGCATTCCATGGCAATTCTTATTCATTTCTATTATTGAGGGAGACTTTTCTGACAGCCAATAGTTTTGATGGTATCTCCATATGGAACCTCTAGGGCCCATTGTATTTAAACCCTCATTTTTCTTTTTGCTTCTCTCAACTTTTCAGTAAGTTTTTTTATCTTTTTGTTTTTCTCTAGTACAGTGGTTGCTTCCTAATGTTTGTTGAGTATTTCTGTTCCCAGAATGGGCTCTATGGAATTCTAGCCTGAGTGCTACCCATTTCAGCAAGCCTCCATCTCTAATCTATGGCAGCTGGGATCTCCAGGAATGAAATATTTTTAGAATCTTTGGCTTTGATTGTTTCTCTCATATCCTCTCTGAGGCAGAGCTGACAAGTGCGGTGATTAAGCAGACAGTATGATGTTGAAAGGACAATTCCCACCTGGTTAAAAACACAATAAAAAAGAGGTGGGGTCTGAGTTGGGTGGAGAGTAAGCAGTAACTGAAAAAGCCATCTGGGTAAGAACAGAAGTGTTGGTGTTTCACTGAAATCTAAGGAGTGAAGTTTAGCCTGAAAGCCAATTTGTGGAAAGCAAGATTTAGACTAGGATGTCTCTATGAGATTTGAAAGTAAGATTACAGAGACAGAGCAAGAGAGTTGATGATTTGCCTGGCTCAACCTGTTCCCTCAAAGCCTTAGTCTTTCAACTGACAAGGACATATTGTTGATGTAACAGATTGGTGATAAGGTAGCTTGTGGCACAATAGTCTAAAGTTAAGAACACCTGAATTCAAAATCTGCGTCAGTCACTTTCTAGCCACATGACCCTGGGCAAGTCATTTAACCTCTGTCTGCCTCAGTTTCCTCAAGTATAAAATAAGGATCATAATAGTACCTACCTCACATGGTTTTTGAGATACTATCTATTCATTACTTAGTACGGTGCCTGGTACATAGTGGTGGATAAATTGCTATTCTCTTCTTTACCTTTTCTCCCCCATCTTTCCCCCAGTAAGGATCTATGATCCAGTGTGGTCAGGTCTCTGTGGTTCACTGCTGCTGAATCAGACTATAGAATTGTTGAATTCTACACTGTCGACTCCAAGCCCAGGCAAATGGGAAAAAAAAAACCAAACAAACCCCAAGATTATGTTGAGAACATCTTGACCAATGACTGAATTTTTCACTTTCCTTCTGGAAGTTCTCAACAGCTTAGGAGCCAGTCACTGTTTCCATAATATTCCCTTCATGGAGGTTCAAGAGGTCCAACAGGGACCCATCATTTGGCAGTAGAAAAAGACTAGCATATTTGATGGGATATTACATTATTTTACTGTTGTTCCCAAGCTGGTTTCTGTTGTTTGCTCAGGCTTGGCTTCTTAGTAAGGTTAAAATTACCTGAGAGATTCAAATAAATCCTGGTCTCATTCCTTTATTATGAAATAGCAAAAGGGAGTACTCACCTGTCACTGTAGGCATCTACTTCTTGGAGTTATTTGGACAGAGGGAAAAAAAGACCCTTTTAAAGTCTAAAAAATGATAAGACCTTTTATTCTTATTGCTTTAGGTTCATATCTCAAACTTTTTGGCCTTGGAAGCATTTTATACTCTTAAAAATTATTGAGGATTCAATAGACCCAAAGAGTTTTTTTCATATGGGTTATTTCTACAGATATTCACCATATTAGAAATTAAAACATCTTAGTACTATTATGAAAATAGTTTTGACCCCATGGACCTCCCAGGAATCCCCAGATCAACCCTTCTTTGAGAACTACTGGTGTAGAGGCTAGAGAGTAAACCTTGAAACCGGGTAGATTCAGTTCCCGTTTGGCATGAAATTATGGTGTGAGCCTGAACGAATCACTTAACCTCTCGTGTCCCAAGAAACCTAAGACTTTAAGTTGTAGGAGAGGTGTTGATTAGCAGTAACAGAAGGTATTTCCTCACATGGGAGTTCCCCGTACCCATGAAATTACATTTCTAGCATCTATCCCTATGAAGTTTAACAGCATTTTACATGCATAGTAATAAAAGTTAAGCTCCTTGAAGACAGAGCATATTTATAATTTTGTCTTTATATTTCTAGTGCTTAGCATAGTGTCTAACATACAGTAAGTGTTTAATAAATGTTTGTGGGATTTAACTGAATTATAAGAATAGTGCAGTGTAGGGCAGGGGTATCAAGCTCACAGCCTAAAAATTCCCAAGTGTGGCAGGAGCCAGATCAAAATGCAGTTGGGAAATGGTTAACAAAATAAATAAAAATACAATACAATAAAGCCAATGTTAATTCATGGTTTTCTAAGTCACTGTGAGGCCAGTAAGGATCCATTTCTATTTGAGTTTAACATCACTTGTGTAAGGACTTCTGGGCTGGCATTTAGGAGACCAGGAGTCAAATCTCACCACAGCCACTTAATAGCTCTTAGGTTTTATAAAATCATTTATATCTCTCTGAGGCTGGGCTTCCTTGTCTCTACACTGAAGAAAAACATATTCACATCTGCTACGATTGTTGTGAGCAAAGCTCTTTATGAATGTGACTACTACTACTTCTTCTTCTTCTTCTTCTTCTTCTTCTTCTTCTTCTTCTTCTTCTTCTTCT